>NC_079191.1:43297455-43459955 GCF_029499605.1 Hyla sarda
TCTGGATGGTATGGGGACCCCTAGTGGTCCTTTTTTTATGCCATAATTTCAATAAAAAAAGACATACAAGTTTTTTTATGAAGTATATAAGTTAATGTTTTGCTAAGATGTACAACATATAAAAAGTTTTTGATTCTGACAGTGCCAATTTAATCAATACAAATACAACTTAAAGTTTTTTTTACTTTTTTGTAGTAATTGATCTAAGATATTTGTTGATCTGAAAATCTACAAATATCATTCAAACTGTAGACAGAGATATCAGAAAACAGCAGAATGATGACATCAAGTCCATAAGTGGTATCTCTGTTCTCTGGGATGAGCAGATTATGTAACAGATAACAGTGGCGATGAATGTATTTACAATAAGAGTTGGTGCAACTCAGTGGCATCAAAAATCTAAAATGCCTTAATATTACAACTAAAAATGGTTAGCATCATGGGGACACTACAGGAGAAATGGAGCATTACAGGCATTTTAATAAATGGCTGACCATACAAGGTACAAAGGTGCAGACACCAGCCGTTAAAGTGCATTAACCCCTTAAGGACGCAGCCCTTTTTCACCTTAAGGACTGAGCCCTTTTTCGCAATTCTGACCACCGTCACTTTATGAATTAATAACGCGAAAATGCTTTTACCGAATATTCTGATTCTGAGATTGTTTTTTCGTGACATATTCTACTTTATTTTGGTGGTAAATTTTCGGCGTTAATTGCATCCTTTTTTGGTGAAAAATCCCCAAATTTCATGAAAATTTCGAAAATTTTTAATTTTTCTAACTTTGAAGCTCTCTACCTGTAAGGAAAATGGATATTCCCAATAAATGTTATTTTTCTTCACAAATACAATATATCCACTTTATGTTGGCATCATAAAATGAACATACTTTTGCTTTTTGAAAAAGTTAGAGGGCTTCAAAGTAGAGCAGCAATTTTCAAAAATGTCATGAAAATTGCTAAATCTGAAGGGACAGATGTTACAGAACTACAACTCCCAGCATGCCTGGGCAGTCGAGGCATGCTGAGAGTTGTAGTTTGGCAACATCTGGAGGGCTACTGTTTGGGCACCACTGTAAACAGTGGAGTTGCAGTTTGGCCCCCCTAGTGGTTGCCACAGTAAAGATCGATTTACTTTCACTTTCAATTCCCCCCCCCCCCCCAATGTCGATTCCCTACCTGAGCAAAGATCCAGCAGGCTCCAGCGAAGATCCCAGGTCCCCAGGCATCTTCTCCTGCAGGTACGGCCTCCATCTTCTTCCCAGAGCCCCTCGACATCCAGGGGCGGGCAGAACGGGGGGTTGCCATGGCAACCCCCTGTCCTGCGCTGCCATTGGTCAGAACTCCGTTCTGAGTAATGGCAGGGGATAGGAGGGACAGCTACGATCAGCCCTATTTTCCGGGTGATTGGGTCACCAGTGACCCGATCAGCCCGGAATTGGAGAAAATCGCATGTCTGAATTGACATGCGATTTTCTCCGATCGCCGACATGGGGGGGTCTCAGGACCCCCCTGGGCGATGTGCCAGGGTGCCTGCTGAATGATTTCAGCAGGCATCCAGCTCCGGTCCCCAACCGGCTAGCGGTGGGGACCGGATTTCCCACGGGCGTATGTATACGCCCTCGGTCCTTAAGGACTCGGTAAGCAGGGCGTATCCATACGCCCTGTGTCCTGAAGAGGTTAAAGTGCAACTGTATTCTGTATCAGTTTTGCAAAGTATTACAATTTTTTTTTTTTTTTTAAATCATCTGTAGTATTTGTTAGTTTTTTACCTCCATATGGAGGGAGAATGGGTTGCTGATAGAACAGCCATGCAAGGTGCTATGTAAGCAGAAAGGAAAGAGATGGTAACAGCAAAGCAAGTAAGTGGTTACACTAACCACGGAGCTTCTAAAAGTTCTGCTGATAAGTTATAGGGAGAGAAGGGTAGATTACACTGCAGCACTGTAGACTTACAGCAGGTGATACATTTGTATTTACACAATGAAAGTATATGGGTGGTCAGACATGAGAGGGCAGCCCTGATTTACCTTTCAGGAACAGTGTGGATAATCTTCAGCAGACAGACTGGCTCGGCCTCTGCACATAGCACATGCTAAGCCCTGCCCCAGCTTCCTGTATTCTGTCCTAAGGAATCACTTTTGAAAATTTAAGATTAACAAATAGGGAAGTTGTTTAAAACAACAGTGCCTTTTGCAGTAAGTATTGACTTGGAATGATGTCTCCAGTTTGGGCATGACTATGCCTTACTGAATGAAATATTCATTGTGTTGTGTTATTTTAAGAAATATCCTTATTATCATTATATTATTTATGAAACGCCATGAAAGACTCGAGACTTACCAAAATATGTACAGTCAGGGGCGTAGCTAGAAACCACAGGGCCCCGATGCTAAAAATTGTCCTGGGCCCCCCTACCCATAAACCCATATAATCCTGCCACGCACTGCACCCTCTAAATATATTATTGTCACACACCGTACCCCCTGAATATAATACTGCCTCACACTGTTCCCCCTGAATATAACCCTGCCATGCACTGCACCCTCTAAATATATTATTGTCACACACCGTACCCCCTGAATATAATACTGCCACACACTGTACCCCCTGAATATAATACTGCCAGCCACTGTACCCCCTAAATATAACCCTGCCACACGTTGTACTCTCTAAATATATTATTGCCACACACCATACCTCCTGAATATAATACTACCACCCACTGTACCCCCTGAATATAATACTGTCATATACTGTATCCCTGAATATAATACTGCCACACACTGTACCCCTGAATATAATACTGCCACACACTGTACCCCTGAATATAATACTGCCACATACTGTACCCCTAAATATAATACTGCCACATACTGCACCCCTGAATATAATACTGCCACACACTGTACCCCCTGAATATAGTCCTGCCAACCACTGTACCTCTAAATATTACTGCCATATACTGTATCCCTGAATATAATACTGCCACACACTGTACCCTCTAAATATGTTATTGCCACACACTGTACCCCCTGATTATAATGCAGGTACACATTTTACCACCTGAGTAATAGCCTCTAAATATAACCCTGCTATATGCTGTACATTGAATATAATATAAATCTTCCTCCCGATTCCTTTGTCTCCCCCTTTTTCTCCCCTACATTCCTAAGTCCTTTCCCATGTAAATAACATCCCTTCCCTATCACCACCATACAGTCCCATGTAAATAACATCACTCCCCTACCACCACCATACAGTCCCATGTAAATAACATCACTATTATACCCCCAACATACAGTCCCATGTAAATAACATCACTATTATACCCCCCAACATACAGTCCCATGTAAATAACATCACTCCCCTACCACCACCATACAGTCCCATGTAAATAACATCACTATTATACCCCCAACATACAGTCCCATGTAAATAACATCACTATTATACCCCCAACATACAGTCCCATGTAAATATCATCACTCCCCTACCACCAACATACAGTCCCATGTAAATTACATCACTCCTATACCACCAATATAAAGTTCCATGTAAATAACATCCCTCCTATACCACCAACATACAGTCCCATGTAAAGGACATCACTCCTATACCACCAATATACAGTCCCATGTAAATAACATCACTCCCCTACACCAATATACAGTCCCATGTAAATAACATCACTCCCCTACACCAATATACAGTCCCATGTAAATAACATCACTCCCCTACACCAATATACAGTCTCATGTAAATAATATCACTCCCCTACACCAATATACAGTCCCATGTAAATAACATCACTCCCCTACACCAATATACAGTCTCATGTAAATAATATCACTCCCCTACACCAATATACAGTCCCATGTAAATAACACCACTCCCCTACACCAATATACAGTCCCATGTAAATAACATCACTCCCCTACACCAATATACAGTCTCATGTAAATAATATCACTCCCCTACACCAATATACAGTCCCATGTAAATAACATCACTCCACTACACCAATATAAAGTCCCATGTAAATAACATCACTCCCCTACACCAATATACAGTCCCATGTAAATAACATCACTCCCCTACACCAACATACAGTCCCATGTAAATAACATCACACCAATGCTTGTCTCCATTCCTGTTGCTTTTTCATGGCAAGAATAATGGGGGAGACTTATCCAACCTTGTGTAGAGCAACAATAGAGCAGTCGCCCATAGCAACCAATCACATTTCATCTTTCATTTTTCAGAGGCCTTTTTTTTTTTTTTTTAAATGAAAGCTGGAATCTGATTAGTTGCTATGGGCGACTGCTCCAGTGTTCCTCCAGCATGCCCGGACAGCCCTTCAGCTGTTGCAAAACTACAACTCTCAGCATGCCCAAGCAGCCATTGGCTGTCTGGGGTTGCTGGGAGTTGTAGCTTTGCAACATCTGGATATCTGGTGTACTAGTTTGCCTCAGTATTAGAGGAAGGCATTTTGTATAGTAAAAGCCCCCAACACACTCCATCCTCAGTCTCCTCATTATCACTGGTCCCCCCCCCCCCCTCATCATTACACACACACACATACACATCCTGTCCTTGGTCTCCTACTCCTAATCAACATTACTCCACATCCCAACCCCCACCCTGTCCTTCTCATCAACATTACACCCCCTCCCCCCCCCACCAATCATGGCTCGGCTCTACTCACCTTCCTGCAGCTGAGGGGTGCGAGCCTGGAGAGTCTGCTTCTCTTGTCACTGCCGGCTGCCTGGGATAGATCTCGCGGGGTCAGAGGCTGTGACAGGTCACGTGCATGCCTGCGCTGCTCTCCCACCAGCCCTCTGCCTGTCTGTTGACCCTGCTGCAGCAACAGGGCCCGGGCAGTTTAAAAAAAGTGCTGGCAGCAGCCGACCCGGGACCTGTTGCTGCAATATATAGTTTAGTAAAGTGGCAGGGGGGCCCTGCGGGCCTCCCAGGCTATTGGGCCCGGTCACGATTGCGACCCTTGCGACCTCTATAGCTACGCCACTGTGTACAGTTGTAATATACCTCTTTATGTATATGGAGAATTTACCTCAAGCCCGCATTCATTCTAGCCATAGAGAGAGCAGACACTCTGTGGTCACTGACTACTGACAATACAGATCAGCACAGGGGAAATCCATTGACCTCAAGCGCGCATCACTGCAGGCAGGAGGCAGGGAGAGTATAGAGCACTCCCCATTCAAAGACTGCAAGCAACCATAGTGCAGGCAGGGACAGTTCGGAGAGAGAGCATGCTTTTTTCTATTGCAACAGTACTGAGGTGTATTACTGTAAAAAAAAAAAAGTGAAAAATATACACACTCTGCAGTTCTTCATTTTTTTCTGGTTAAAGCTAATAGGTGGCAGTAAGTTTAAAAGCACTAAAATACTTACGCACTAGATTATTACGCTTATTTCTGGTGCAACCGTGCTGGGGCGTATTACTCTAAAAAAAAAAAGTTCAATATATACCCTATATACTCGAGTATAAGCCGACCCGAGTATAAGCCGAGACCCCTAATTTCAACCCAAAATCCCAGGAAAAGTTATTGACTCGAGTATAAGCCTAGGGTGGGAAATACATCATCCCCCCCCTGTCATCATCCAGACCCGCCATTAACATCCTCATCATCATCCCCTTGTCATCATCCCACACATCCCCCCTTCATCATCCCCTTGTCATCATCCCACACATCCCCCCTTCATCATCCCCTTGTCATCATCCCACACATCCCCCCTTCATCATCCCCTTGTCATCATCCCACACATCCCCCCTTCATCATCCCCTTGTAATCATCCCACACACACCCCTTCATCATCCCACACACCCCCCTTCATCATCCTCTTCTCATCATTCGCCCTCAGTGGTCTTCAACCTGCGGGCCTCCAGAGGTTTCAAAACTACAACTCCTAGCAAGCCCGGGCAGCCATCGGCTGTCCGGGCTTGCTGGGAGTTGTAGTTTTGAAACCTTCGGAGGTCCGCAGGTTGAAGACCACTGCGGCCTTCGACATCATCCAGACCCCTCTCACCCCCCTTTAGTTCTGAGTACTCACCTCCGCTCGGCGCTGGTCCAGTCCTGCAGGGCTGTCCGGAGAGGAGGTGGTCCGGTGGGATAGTGGTTCCGGGCTGCTATCTTCACCGGGGGCGCCTCTTCTCCGCGCTTCCGGCCCGGAATAGAGGCGTTGCCTTGACAATGACGCAGAAGTACGTTGGCAATGAATGCACCTCTGCGTCGTTGTCAAGGCAACGTGACTATTCTGAGGCCGGGCCCGAAGCGCTTAGAAGAGGCCTCCCCGGTGAAGATAGCAGCCCTGAACCACTATCCCACCGGACCACCTCCTCTCCGGACAGCCCTGCAGCACCGGACCAGCGCCGAGCGGAGGTGAGTACTGCACAGAACTAAAGGGGGGTGAGAGGGGGCTGGATGATGTCGAAGGCCGCAGTGGTCTTCAACCTGCGGACCTCCGGAGGTTTCAAAACTACAACTCCCAGCAAGCCCGGACAGCCGATGGCTGCCCAGGCTTGCTGGGAGTTGTAGTTTTGAAAACTCTGGAGGTCCGCAGGTTGAAGACCACTGCGGGTGGGGGAGTTCACTCGAGTATAAGCCGAGGGGGGTGTTTTCAGCACGAAAAATCGTGCTGAAAAACTCGGCTTATACTCGAGTATATACGGTAACCACTCCTCTGTTGTACGTGTTTTCTGTTTCTGCTTGTTAGTGTTAAAGCAGGGATAGATAGATATATATATACACATTGAGTGTTCCACAAGTTTCTGTTGCAGCCGTATAGGGGCGTATATAGACCCACTCCACTGTTGTACGTGTTTATGGTTTAAAGCGTATAGTTGCCTGTAAAAGCAGGGATATATACACACACATTGTCATACTGAATAGCAGTATTATTTCACTACCCCAGCACACTCCCTATGCGTGTTATGGCAAGGCAAAGTGTTCTACATGCCTATTGAGGCTCTCTGTAGCCCAGAAATAGCTGTTTTTAATTGAGATTTGCCGTGAAAATATTTACATTTAACCAAATTTCTTTGAAAAATTTGCCCATCTCTATCTGGATGTAATGGCACCAGGATCTTTACATCCACAGACTTTGGCCCTCATTCTTCAAAAGAGTCCTTGATAAAGCCCCACAGAAAGAAATTGCACGATGTTAAAACTAGTGAACGTGGAGGCCAGTGCCACAGTCTTTTAGATATATTGTAGATATCTTTGAACATCCAAATGGAAATGTGGGTGGAGAATCTTTCTGCTTTCTTTTCCAAAGTCACTGGTCGGCCCAACTTTTGCCTTCTGTCCACTCACACAACCATCTCAAAGATTTTTCCCATGAATCCCCCATACTCTAGAACTTATTTTCCTCAGTACATCAAACTTTCACCCACCATCTAAGACCTCCAAAAGCAACTTTAAAACTTCTTAGAAAGGCCACCTTTTCCATAAAGCGTATAACCTACTGCTCCCTCTACCCGGCCATATGAGCAGCTTCTATACTCTCTACCCTGAAGCCCGTAAGTAAAGCCAAAGGCAGCAGTTAAAACCCCTTACAGACCAGGCCTGTTTATTATAGATTTCGAACTAAGATCTTGTTTGTCTCTGAAATTCCTGTTTGTTTAATGCTCTGAACTGTCGGAAAAATCCTTCTCTTCTTTACCCCTAGCTTGCTGTGACTTCTGGCTCTGGTCATTTTTATCTGCAGCCGTCTTTTGCTAAATAATATATTGTGTGTATTACCAGTTGTTTTCTCGTTGAATACTATTACATTCAATGGGGAAGTTTTATCTGCAGTGTTTTGCTATGCAGCACATATGTAAAGTTCCACCTATTTTTAGTTTGCAGCAATTACTGAGAGGCGCATGCCTCAGTAAATCCAGTGGCTCCACATTTGAAAAGGGCGCACCCCACCGCTTACCCACTCTATGCGTAACTGAGCCCACTAAGGCTGGGTTCACAGATGTCCAGAATCTTGCATAGGGGAACTCACCCAAGATCGCGGCACAACTGATGCCACAACTAATGACAAATTAGCTGCCTTCCCCTGTCCAGTGCCCTCCAGGGTGCCCAACCATCCGGCATCAAAATTGAGATGCTGGATGATTGTGAACTGTCCCATTCAAATGAATGGGATCAGTTCTAGCATCATTTTCCCTCCAGTGCAAGCCGAGGAAAACTATGCGAGACATCTGATAAATGTGAACCCAGCTTTACAGCTCCCTTCCTTTGTCATCCTCCCCATTGGCACAAGTGGCGCAAATCCCTAAAAGTCGCTATTTTTTTCACAGAGATATGCGACTGTTGAGGATTTGCACCATTGGCATGGCGTGATAAACATCCCCCAATATCTGGACAGACAGACATTTTTGGCAATTTTTTTTACCATATAATGACTAAATACCACACATTTTTCGATACAATATTATGGGAGGAAAAAAATGTGTAAACATAGCCTTAAGCAAATGATGCAATCAGAATCTATGAATCAATAGTTAAATTAATCAGTAGTTCAAGAAAATGTACCTATATAAATCAAAGCCCACTAGAAAATGACACATACACTTTCTTTGCCACTCTTCTAAACAAGCATACATTACAAATAGCACAAAATTCTAGCACAAATGGTTTATAATTACAGAACAGTAAAGAAGACATATTTTAGAGTAAAATGCCATAAAGCAAAAAAAAAAAAGAAAAGAAAAGAAAAAAGTTTAAGAACATTACACACATGAACCTTTCCATTCCTATACCTTGACCTGTACCTTCTTTTCCTGAACAAAAATGCTGAATATTTGTAACTTAGAATGATTTATTATCAGAACATTTGAAATTAGTAATCTAATTAATGAGAGTTCAGCGAGCGATTTCAATATAGGTGGTTAAGAAAGTAATTTCCAAGAAGGCTCTGCATCTTCACCAAAAAGAACCTGGTTATTCCCGCAATTAAATCATTTTAAAGAAATATTACACCAAGATGTGCCCTACTAGGAAGCAGTTTTATTATCTTAAATTAGGAATATTATCAATTCACCGGAATTTAAGTAATTAATTTGTCTAAATTGAAGAATCTTCATTTATGTGCGATTTCCCTTCCCCCCCCCAGTCACTTCATATTGAACAGACGGTAATTATGATACTTACCGTATATTATGGACACGAGGGGTCGTTACACAAGCGGCAGGGGGTATTGGATAGGAGAAGTAGGGATTTTAATAAATTTTAATTAGAAAAAACAAGTTTGGCTATAATTTGAATAATATATATTTCCAATTCTGATTATAACTATATAAATGCGTGTCTTAATATAACTTGTTTTGTTGAACAATCTATCAATAAATCTAAAAAAAATTTTTCATCAAAACTGAATGCTTAATGCAGTAGTCCTTAAAGGGGTACTCCAGCCCGAAACATCTTATCCTCGTGCACCAGATGTCTGGGGTGCTACAGCCGAGATTGTGGGGGTCTCCAGCTGCAGAACCCCCGCAATCAGGCATCTTATCCCCTATCCTTTGCATTGTGAATAAGATGTCTAGGGGTGGAGTACCCCTTTAACCTGTGGCAAGGCAGCTGTTGTAACACTACATCATACCCCAAACCCCACAGATAGCTCACAACTGCTGAGAGATTTGTTTTAGGTGAATGGAGGTGTTGGGCACAGCTGGTGCTTGTAACACTCACGTTTCTGAAGACAGGAACTCCGGTGTATGTGGATCTGCTGGACCTGTGTGGCAGATGACTCGGACTGTACCAGGGAGCGGAGTCTAAGGTGCCGCGGGTTTTCACCAGAGCCCGCCGCAAAGCTACCCCTGGCACGGCTCGACCACACAGGCAGCTGAGAAGATGTGAGGCACAGGAGGGATGAGGCAAACTCGTAGTCTGGATAGCAGAAGGTCAGGGCAGGCGGCAGAGTAGCGTAGTCAGGACGTAGCAGGAGTTCGGTAGGCAGTCGGCAGAGGAGCAAAGTCAAGTCACAAAAGCAGGAGAACTGATACACAGCAAGGCAATACAATGGAACGCTTTCCCTGGGGCACAAGGCAACAAAGATCCGGCAGAGAACTGAGGAGGGTGGAGGAATTTATAAACAAGCCACAGGTGGATTACACTAATGAGCATACTGGCCCTTTAAATCTTAAAGCTCCGGTGTACACACACCCTAAGGGACGGGGACACGCGCGCTGGAGCAGAAAGGCGGAGGCAGGAGAAACACCAGGAGAGTGGCGGACTGGAGCTCGGATGCGGACGCGTTCAACGATGCGAGTCCCAGCCCCCTCAGCAACAGAAGGTAAGGGGACCATGCGCTCACGGTCAGTGTGTGTGGCCAGAGTGCATAGTGTAACAGTGCTGTTCCTCACTGACATCTGACTGACCAGTCCATTTCAGTTGCTGGTTGAAGAAACGATGGGGAAGGAATGGAAACTATAGATGCGCTAACTTGCAGGAGAACAGGCCAATTCGGGACAGAAGAGTTTGAATAATAAACTCCAATCTATTTAAACATGAATTACTTTATCAGGACCTGATGAAGAGAGGAGCAGGCTCTCAAAATGCGTTGCTCGTTTGTGTTAAAAAAAATTGTGAGCCTGTTCAACAACACTAAACCCACTAAATACACTGGGTTATAGTGCGGGTGAACAGAAGTCCAATGAGGGGTCACTTACTGAAATACATCCAGTAGGTACTGAGATATGTCCCCCAGAAGATTCACTGCTAAATTCAGAGGCAAGAGGCGGTGCCCCACCGGCACAATTTGCATATTCATGGTCTGTGACTCCACATCCTAGTCGCTGGTCACATAAGCGCTTTGCTCATTATGACAGGAGAGCTGAATATAGTCAGTCGGCGCATGCACTCTATGCAAAGAAAAGCGCACTCACGTGACCACAGACCATGAATATGTAAATTGAACTGGCGGGGCACCGCTTCTAGAGCACAATTCACTGATATTAGTAGAGGATCTTCTGAAGGACATATCTCAGGACCTACACAACATATTTTAGTAAGTAACCCCTCGTTGGACGTGTATTGGACTTAGTGTGGGTGAACAGGCTGACAGTTTTCCTTTACCACAATTTGTTTATTATTTTAATTATTTTGCCAAGAATTGATCTGTTATTCCACCAATTGGCATCTCTGTAGCATCCATTCTACTGGATTGTTTTATTAACGCTGATGGTCGAATTGCTCCAAGACTGGACCATGTGTGGGATTGAAAGAAGGACCGTACATCTTCTGTTGGTGCCAATGGTAATGGTTTCAGAATGCACTCCAACACTTTCCAAAGTCCAGATACTTAAAGGAAATCTGTCATCAGAATCACCCGCACTAAACCTGTTACACAGGCTTGTAGTGCGGGTGATCCTGATTAAAACGCTCCTTACCTGGTTAAAAATGGTTCAGCGCTTCTTAAGATATCTATATTTTTAGTTTTCTGTTATTCCCTGGCTTGGGACTCAGTGGGAGGTGTTATCATCTGGGACTCGGCCACACGTCATTCCAGCTGGGCGGAGCTGCCACCCGGCTCATGAATATTCATGAACTTATCCTCCTGGTCTAATTCTTCTTTCTCGGTTTGGTGTGGAGGGCCGCGCATGCGCCGCGTTCCGTATACCCGGAAGCGGCGTTCTCCCCCGGCTTCACTCAAGCTGCGGCCCTATACAAGTAAGAAGACGGGCTGCATGAGTGAAAAGCTGGGGGTGGGAGGAAGGGAGGGACGGAGGGTGTATTTATTCACAAACAGACCGAGAAAGAAGAATTAGACCAGGAGGATAAGTTCATGAATATTCATGAGCCGGGCGGCAGCTCCGCCCAGCTAGAATGACGTGTGGCTGAGTCCCAGATGATAACACCTCCCACTGAGTCCCAAGCCAGGGAATAACAGAAAACTAAAAATCTAGATATCTTAAGAAGCGCTGAACCATTTTTAACCAGGTAAGGAGCGTTTTAATCAGGATCACCCGCACTACAAGCCTGTGTAACTGTTACGCCGAGCGCTCTGGGTCCCTGCTCCTCCCCGGAGCGCTCATGGCGTCTCTCTCCCTGCAGCGCCCCGGTCGGTCCCGCTGACCGGGAGCGCTGCACTGATATGGCCGTCGGGGATGCGATTCGCACAGCGGGACGCGCCCGTTCGCGAATCGCATCCCAAGTCACTTACCCGTCCCGGTCCCCTGCTGTCATGTGCTGGCGCGCGCGGCTCCGCTCTCTAGGGCGCGCGCGCGCCAGCTCTCTGAGACTTAAAGGGCCAGTGCACCAATGATTGGTGCCTGGCCCAATTAGCTTAATTGGCTTCCACCTGCTCCCTGGCTATATCACATCACTTCCCCTGCACTCCCTTGCCGGATCTTGTTGCCTTGTGCCAGTGAAAGCGTTTAGTGTTGTCCAAAGCCTGTGTTACCTGAACTCCTGCTATCCATCTTGACTACGAACCTTGCCGCCTGCCCCGACCTTCTGCTACGTCTGACCTTGCCTCTGCCTAGTCCTTCTGTCCCACGCCTTCTCAGCAGTCAGCGAGGTTGAGCCGTTGCTAGTGGATACGACCTGGTTGCTACTGCCGCAGCAAGACCATCCCGCTTTGCGGCGGGCTCTGGTGAACACCAGTAGCCTCTTAGAACCGGTCCACCAGCACGGTCCACGCCAATCCCTCGCTGACACAGAGGATCCACTACCTGTAAGCCGAATCGTGACAGTAGATCCGGCCATGGATCCCGCTGAGGTGCCGCTGCCAAGTCTCGCTGACCTTACCACGGTGGTCGCTCAGCAATCGCAGCAAATTGCCCAACAAGGACAGCAGCTGTCGCAGTTGACCGCCACATTACAGCAACTTCTGCCTCTGCTACAGCAGCAACCATCTCCTCCGCCAGCTCCTGCACCTCCTCCGCAGCGAGTGGCCGCTCCTAGCCTCCGCTTGTCCCTGCCGGACAAATTTGATGGGGACTCTAGACTCTGCCGTGGATTTCTGTCTCAATGTTCCCTGCATATGGAGATGTTGTCGGACTTGTTTCCTACAGAACGGTCTAAGGTGGCGTTCGTAGTGAGCCTTCTTTCAGGAAAGGCCTTGTCTTGGGCCACACCGCTCTGGGACCGCAATGACCTGCCACAGCCACAGTCCAGTCCTTCTTCGCTGAAGTCCGTAGTGTCTTCGAGGAACCAGCCCGAGCTTCTTCTGCCGAGACTGCCCTGCTGAACCTGGTCCAGGGTAATTCTTCAGTGGGCGAGTACGCCATCCAATTTCGTACTCTTGCTTCCGAATTATCATGGAATAACGAGGCTCTCTGCGCGACCTTTAAAAAAGGCCTATCCAGTAGCATCAAGGATGTGCTGGCCGCACGAGAGATTCCTGCCAACCTGCAAGAACTTATCCATTTGGCCACCCGCATTGACATGCGTTTTTCTGAGAGACATCAGGAGCTCCGCCAGGAAAAAGACTTAGATCTCTGGGCACCTCTCCCACAGCATCCTTTGCAATCTACGCCTGGGCCTCCCGCCGAGGAGGCCATGCAAGTGGATCGGTCTCGCCTGACCCAGGAAGAGAGGAATCGCCGTAGGGAAGAAAATCTTTGTCTGTACTGTGCCAGTACCGAGCATTTCTTGGTGGATTGCCCTATTCGTCCTCCACGTCTGGGAAACGCACGCACGCACCCAGCTCACGTGGGTGTGGCGTCTCTTGGTTCAAAGTCTGCTTCTCCACGTCTCACTGTGCCCGTGCGGATTTCTCCTTCAGCCAATTCCTCCCTCTCAGCCGTGGCCTGCTTGGACTCTGGTGCCTCTGGGAATTTCATTTTGGAGTCTTTGGTGAATAAGTTCTGCATCCCGGTGACCCATCTCGTCAAGCCGCTCTACATTTCCGTGGTCAACGGAGTTAGATTGGATTGCACCATGCGTTACCGCACAAAACCCCTCTTAATGTGCATTGGACCCCACCACGCAAGGATTGAATTTTTCGTCCTCCCCAACTGCACCTCTGAGGTCCTCCTCGGTCTGCCATGGCTCCAGCTTCATTCTCCCACCCTTGACTGGACCACCGGGGAGATCAAGAACTGGGACTCTGCTTGCCACAAGAAATGCCTCTCCCCCCCTCCCAGTCCCGTCAGGCAAGCCTCAGTGCTTCCTCATGGCCCCCGTCCTGGTGTCACCCTGCCCCGTGCCAAGCTTCACCCTCTGCCCTCCCTCCCCATTCCCACTCCTGCTGTACTGCCTGCCGTTGAGGAAACCCTCCATTCTTTCCCGGTGTCCTCGTCCCAGGTAAAGCAGTTGTCGGACAAAAAAAGGGGGAGACTTAAGGGGGGGGGGGGGTACTGTTACGCCGAGCGCTCCGGGTCCCTGCTCCTCCCCGGAGAGCTCACGGCGTCTCTCTCCCTGCAGCGCCCCGGTCGGTCCCGCTGACCGGGAGCGCTGCACTGATATGGCCGTCGGGGATGCGATTCGCACAGCGGGACGCGCCCGCTCGCGAATCGCATCCCAAGTCACTTACCCGTCCCGGTCCCCTGCTGTCATGTGCTGGCGCGCGCGGCTCCGCTCTCTAGGGCGCGCGCGCGCCAGCTCTCTGAGACTTAAAGGGCCAGTGCACCAATGATTGGTGCCTGGCCCAATTAGCTTATTTGGCTTCCACCTGCTCCCTGGCTATATCACATCACTTCCCCTGCACTCCCTTGCCGGATCTTGTTGCCTTGTGCCAGTGAAAGCGTTTAGTGTTGTCCAAAGCCTGTGTTACCTGAACTCCTGCTATCCATCTTGACTACGAACCTTGCCGCCTGCCCCGACCTTCTGCTACGTCTGACCTTGCCTCTGCCTAGTCCTTCTGTCCCACGCCTTCTCAGCAGTCAGCGAGGTTGAGCCGTTGCTAGTGGATACGACCTGGTTGCTACTGCCGCAGCAAGACCATCCCGCTTTGCGGCGGGCTCTGGTGAACACCAGTAGCCTTTTAGAACCGGTCCACCAGCACGGTCCACGCCAATCCCTCGCTGACACAGAGGATCCACTACCTGTAAGCCGAATCGTGACAGTAACAGGTTTAGTGCGGGTGATTCTGATGACAGATGTTTTTCATATAGGAAATATAAAATAAAATTTTTAATGTAAAAAATACTCATCCCACCCATACTGTTAAGGGTGGGTGGAAAAGACTCAATACCATAAGGCTGGTATGTTTTTAATTATTAAAAAATAGTTATCAGAACAAAAACAATACAAATTGGGTGTCGCTGTAATCATACCAACCTGAAGAATACAGATAACATATCAATTACACCACAAACTAAACAGGGTAAAGACAAAAGCAAGACGAAAATATCATAATTTTTTTTTATTTTTTTTTTTATTGTTTACCTCTCTATGAAAATATAAATGGAAAGTTAGGCTACACTGGTTTTCCCTAGTGAAAACTAGTTTTGACTGAATGCCTTTGTGAAAACTAGAAATGACTGCTTTTCCCCAGTGAAAACTAGCTTTGACGGAATGTGTTTGTGAAAACTAGAATTGACTGCTTTTTCCCAGTTAAAACCAGTTTCTACTGAACGCCTTTGTCGAAATGACTCAAATTGTTTCCACAAAGGTCAAAGTTATCTATCTTACATTTGTCGCTTCCACAGAGGTCAAAGTTCATCTAGTTTACACGTGGTGCTTGAGAATGATGCTTATTGGTTAAGCTACGATGCCTGACTCATGGTGGGCAGACTGTGCTGCCTCTGCATACCCGCCTACCCCTCCGCTAAGCACGCACGTGTGGGTTGACCACTTTGCACATCAGGACCGCTGCAAACATCCACCAGAGTTTCCTCTGGCTTCGCCCTGCCCAGGCGTAGTTCACCATCTTTCGGGTCCTATCGCATGCAAGCATGCTCTACCTCCCTGACAGGGCGAGTGAGAGTGCGCCTGCCACCTGGACGGCAGAAAGGGTATCCCACCTTCATTGCACCACAGGGTTTTGCGTCAAGCCCTCCGACTCACACGCGCATTAGACTTCTGGTTCTGTGTTTCAAGACGGGTCGGATGGGTCACTGACATCTTTGTGGTCCCCTTGCGATCCCTTTCCTTCCCGCCTGTGAGGGACAGGGAGGGCATGGGCCCTCCCACCATGGCAGTGTGATTTGGTCGGGGCTCACTGAGCACAGTCCACCCCGTTTGGCATCTGCGCCTGTCCTCCTTCTCTAATCCTGTTTCCCCCCGAGGTACTCTAGCTGCATACACATGAGGGCAACAGTGACAAGGGAACAGTTCGGGCACTGGGGCCGCCTTTTTTCCCTGCAAGAATCAGGCCTCTGGGAATTTTAAAAGTCCCTCTGCAGGTCTCACCTTGGACCAGGGAAAGGTGCATTCTGGCCGGGGCACTGGTTGCCAAGTCCCCTCTCTAGAAGTTGGACCATTCGGAGTACTGGCTGACTTTGGGGTACTGCATGCTCTCATCTACCATACCAATTCCACACAGGCCTACTTAGGAAAGGTGCCCTCTGGCCCGGGTACATGGTCTGCCTTGTCCCCTGCAGAGAATCAGGCCTCTGGGATTTTTACAAGTCCCTCTGGAGGTCTCAAGTGTGACCTCCTAGACAAATGTACCCAGGAAGGGTGCACTCTGGCCTAGGCACTGGGGCTTCCTAGTCCCCTTCTCTGGAAGTGGGTATATTCTGAGTGCTGGTGCTGTCCTGTGGCCACAGTAATCACCACGTAAAGAGACACATGTCAGATTTGAAAAAATGGGCTGGGTCATAAAGACCAAATCCAGCATGGTCATTAAACGGGCATTAAAACAAATTCAACAATATATACCAGCTAATACCTCCTCTGAGTCATCTAATACCTTTGCAATATCAGGTGCCTTTCTTCATTAAAACTAGTTTTCTCTACTTTAAACCAGTTTTAACTGACATTCATTTTTGATTAACAGTAAATTCTAGTTTGTACAAAGGCGTTCAATAAATATTCTAGTTTGTACGATGGTGTTCAATAAATATTCTAGTTTGTATGAAGGCATTCAGTAAAAAACTGGTGTTTCACCAAAGCGATCAGTAAAATCTGGTTTTAACTTGGAAAAGGCAGCCAATTCTAGTTTTTACAAAGGCGTTCAGTCAAAATTAGTTTTCACTAGGGAAAACCGGTTTTAACTAAACACTAGATTTAACTGTAACATATATACATGGCAGAATGTCCGTGTGGAATTCTGCATGAATATTCCGTACTGTACGATTATTTCGTAACTAGCACCCGCTGGTTAATCAAATGTGCAAAATATCTGCACCTGTTTTTCGTGCGAACATTCTGCACATTTTTCGTCCTTGTGAACTGTCACGATGCCGGCTGGCAGGAGGTGGATCCTCTGTGCCAGAGAGGGATTGGCGTGGACCGTGCTAGTGGACCGGTTCTAAGTCACTACTGGTATTCACCAGAGCCCGCCGCAAAGCGGGATGGTCTTGCTGCAGCGGTAGTGACCAGGTCGTATCCACTAGCAATGGCTCAACCTCTCTGACTGCTGAAGATAGGCGCGGTACAAGGGAGTAGACAGAAGCAAGGTCGGACGTAGCAGAAGGTCGGGGCAGGCAGCAAGGATCGTAGTCAGGGGCAACGGCAGGAGGTCTGGAACACAGGCTAGGAACATACAAGGGAACGCTTTCACTAGGCACAAGGGCAACAAGATCCGGCGAGGGAGTGCAGGGGAAGTGAGGTATATATATAGAGTGCACAGGTGAACACACTAATTAGAACCACTGCGCCAATCAGCGGCGCAGTGGCCCTTTAAATCGCAGAGACCCGGCGCGCGCGCGCCCTAGGGAGCGGGGCCGCGCGCGCCGGGACAGGACCGACGGAGAGCGAGTCAGGTACGGGAGCCGGGGTGCGCATCGCGAGCGGGCGCCACCCGCATCGCGAATCGCATCCCGGCTGGAGGCGGTATCGCAGCGCACCCGGTCAGTGGATCTGACCGGGGCGCTGCAGTAACGAGAGTGTAGCGAGCGCTCCGGGGAGGAGCGGGGACCCGGAGCGCTCGGCGTAACAGTACCCCCCCCTTGGGTCTCCCCCTCTTCTTTGAGCCTGAGAACCTGAGGACCAGACTTTTATCTAGGATATTGTCCTCAGGTTCCCAGGATCTCTCTTCAGGACCACAGCCCTCCCAGTCAACCAGAAAAAAGGTTTTCCCTCTGACCTTTTTGGAGGCCAGTATCTCCTTTACAGGAAAGATGTCCGAAGAACCGGAGACAGGAGTGGGAGAAATAAGTTTAGGAGAGAAACGGTTGAGGATGAGTGGTTTAAGAAGAGAGACATGAAAGGCATTAGGAATACGAAGAGAAGGAGGAAGAAGAAGTTTGTAAGAGACAGGGTTAATCTGGCACAAAACTTTGAAAGGACCAAGATAGCGTGGTCCCAATTTGTAGCTGGGAACACGGAAGCGGACATATTTAGCGGAGAGCCATACCTTGTCTCCGGGAGAAAAAATGGGGGGAGCTCTTCTTTTCTTATCAGCAAACTTCTTCTTCTTCTTCGTGATGAAGCCTGTAAGAGAGAATTTTGGGTCTCTTTCCATATGGTGGAAAGATCACGAGTTATTTCATCCACAGCGGGCAAACCAGAGGGCAAGGGAGTAGGGAGGGGGGGAAGAGGGTGACGGCCGTACACCATGAAAAATGGGGATATGGAAGAAGATTCAGAGACTCTGAAGTTATACGAGAATTCGGCCCATGGTAGGAGATCTGCCCAGTCATCCTGGCGGGAGGAAACAAAATGCCGTAAATAATCACCCATGACCTGGTTAATTCTTTCTACTTGCCCATTGGATTGAGGATGATAAGCAGAAGAAAAGTTTAATTTAACCTTGAGTTGTTTACAGAGAGCCCTCCAGAATTTTGACACGAATTGGACGCCTCTATCCGAGACGATCTGCGTGGGCAACCCGTGAAGACGAAAAATGTGTACAAAAAATTGTTTTGCCAACTGAGGCGCTGAAGGAAGACCAGGAAGAGGAATAAAATGTGCCATCTTGGAAAATCGATCAACGACCACCCAAACAACAGTGTTGCCACGGGATGGGGGTAAGTCTGTAATAAAGTCCATACCAATCAGAGACCAAGGCTGTTCGGGGACAGGCAGAGGGTGAAGGAGACCAGCAGGCTTCTGGCGAGGAGTCTTGTCCCGGGCACAGACAGTGCAGGCCCGCACAAAATCAACAACATCCGTCTCCAGAGTCGGCCACCAATAGAAACGAGAGATGAGTTGCACGGATTTTTTGATGCCCGCATGGCCTGCGAGATGGGAGGAGTGACCCCATTTGAGGATTCCGAGGCGTTGGCGTAGAGAGACGAAGGTCTTCCCTGGAGGAGTTTGCCTGATGGAGGCTGGAGAAGTGGAGATCAGGCAGTCAGGAGGAATGATGTGTTGCGGAGAGAGCTCTACTTCCGAGGCATCCGAGGAACGAGAGAGAGCATCGGCCCTGATGTTCTTATCGGCAGGGCGAAAGTGAATTTCAAAATTAAACCGGACAAAGAACAGAGACCACCTGGCCTGGCGAGGATTCAGCCGTTGGGCAGACTGGAGATAGGAGAGATTCTTGTGATCGGTGTAAATAATAACTGGAAATTTAGATCCCTCCAGCAGATGCCTCCATTCCTCAAGTGCTAATTTAATGGCCAGTAGCTCTCGATCCCCGATGGAGTAGTTCCTCTCCGCCGGAGAGAAGGTCCTAGAAAAAAACCCACAGGTAACAGCATGCCCGGAAGAATTTTTTTGTAGAAGAACCGCTCCAGCTCCTACTGAGGAGGCATCAACCTCCAATAGGAAGGGTTTAGATGGGTCAGGTCTGGAGAGCACGGGAGCAGAAGAAAAGGCCGACTTGAGCCGTTTAAAGGCGTCTTCCGCTTGAGGAGACCAGGACTTAGGATTGGCATTCTTCTTGGTTAAAGCCACGATAGGAGCCACAATGGTGGAAAAATGTGGAATAAATTGTCTGTAATAATTGGCGAACCCCAAAAAACGTTGGATAGCACGGAGTCCGGAGGGGCGTGGCCAATCTAAGACGGCAGAGAGTTTGTCTGGATCCATTTGTAGTCCCTGGCCAGAGACCAAGTATCCTAGGAAAGGAAGAGATTGACATTCAAACAGACATTTCTCCATTTTGGCATAAAGTTGATTGTCACGAAGTCTCTGAAGAACCATGCGGACATGCTGGCGGTGTTCTTCTAGGTTGGCAGAAAAAATCAGAATATCGTCCAGGTACACAACAACACAGGAATATAAGAGGTCACGAAAAATTTCATTAACAAAGTCTTGGAAGACGGCAGGGGCGTTGCACAGGCCAAAGGGCATGACCAGATACTCAAAGTGTCCATCTCTAGTGTTAAATGCCGTCTTCCATTCATCCCCCTCCCTGATGCGGATGAGATTATAAGCACCTCTTAAGTCCAGTTTGGTAAAGATGTGGGCACCTTGGAGGCGATCAAAGAGTTCAGAGATAAGAGGTAGAGGGTAGCGGTTCTTTACCGTGATTTTATTAAGACCGCGGTAGTCAATGCAAGGACGTAGGGAGCCATCTTTTTTGGACACAAAGAAAAATCCAGCTCCGGCAGGAGAGGAGGATTTGCGGATAAACCCCTTTTTTAAATTTTCCTGGATGTACTCAGACATAGCAAGAGTCTCTGGGGCGGACAGAGGATAAATTCTGCCCCGGGGTGGAGTAGTGCCCGGGAGGAGGTCAATAGGACAGTCATAAGGCCTGTGAGGAGGTAGAGTCTCAGCTTGTTTTTTGCAAAACACATCAGCAAAGTCCATATAGGCCTTAGGGAGACCGGTTACAGGGGGAACCACAGGGTCACGGCAGGGAGTACTGGGAACCGGTTTAAAGCAGTCCTTGAAACAAGAGGTACCCCAGCTCTTGATCTCCCCCGTGGACCAATCCAGGGTTGGGGAATGGCGTTGGAGCCACGGTAGTCCAAGGAGAATTTCGGAAGTGCAATTGGGGAGGACCAAGAACTCAATTTTTTCTTGATGAGGTCCGATGCACATTAGAAGGGGCTCCGTGCGGTAACGTATGGTACAGTCCAATCTTTCATTGTTAACACAATTGATGTAGAGGGACCTGGCGAGACTGGTTACCGGGATGTTGAACCTGTTGATGAGAGAGGCCAAAATAAAGTTTCCTGCAGATCCGGAATCCAAGAAGGCCATAGTAGAGAAGGAGAAGGTAGATGCAGATATCCGTACAGGCACAGTAAGACGTGGAGAAGCAGAGTAGACATCAAGGACTGTCTCACTTTTGTGCGGAGTCTGCGTGCGTCTATCCAGGCGGGGAGGACGGATAGGACAATCCTTCAGGAAGTGTTCGGTACCGGCACAGTACAGGCAGAGATTCTCCATGCGGCGTCGTGTCCTCTCTTGAGGTGTCAGGCGAGACCGGTCAACTTGCATAGCCTCCACGGCGGGAGGCACAGGAACGGATTGCAGAGGACCAGAGGAGAGAGGAGCCGGGGAGAAAAAACGCCTCGTGCGAACAAAGTCCATATCCTGGCGGAGCTCCTGACGCCTTTCGGAAAAACGCATGTCAATGCGAGTGGCAAGATGAATGAGTTCATGTAGATAAGCAGGAATTTCTCGTGCGGCCAGAACATCTTTAATGTTGCTGGATAGGCCTTTTTTAAAGGTCGCGCAGAGGGCCTCATTATTCCAGGATAGTTCAGAAGCAAGAGTACGGAATTGTATGGCGTACTCGCCAACGGAAGGATTACCCTGGGCCAGGTTCAGCAGGGCAGTCTCAGCAGAGGAGGCTCGGGCAGGTTCCTCAAAGACACTACGAATTTCCGAGAAGAAGGAGTGTACAGAGGCAGTGACAGGGTCATTGCGGTCCCAGAGCGGTGTGGCCCGTGACAGAGCTTTTCCAGACAGAAGGCTGACTACGAAAGCCACCTTAGACCTTTCAGTAGGAAACTGGTCCGACATCATCTCCAAGTGCAGAGAACATTGTGAAAGAAAGCCACGGCAAAACTTAGAGTCCCCATCAAATTTATCCGGCAAGGATAGTCGTAGGCCTGAAGCGGCCACTCGCTGCGGAGGAGGTGCAGGAGCTGGCGGAGGAGATGATTGCTGAAGCTGTGGTAGTAGCTGCTGTAGCATCACGGTCAGTTGAGACAGCTGGTGGCCTTGTTGCGCTATCTGTTGTGACTGCTGGGCGACCACCGTGGTGAGGTCAGCGACAACTGGCAGAGGTACTTCAGCGGGATCCATGGCCGGATCTACTGTCACGATGCCGGCTGGCAGGAGGTGGATCCTCTGTGCCAGAGAGGGATTGGCGTGGACCGTGCTAGTGGACCGGTTCTAAGTCACTACTGGTATTCACCAGAGCCCGCCGCAAAGCGGGATGGTCTTGCTGCGGCGGTAGTGACCAGGTCGTATCCACTAGCAACGGCTCAACCTCTCTGACTGCTGAAGATAGGCGCGGTACAAGGGAGTAGACAGAAGCAAGGTCGGACGTAGCAGAAGGTCGGGGCAGGCAGCAAGGATCGTAGTCAGGGGCAACGGCAGGAGGTCTGGAACACAGGCTAGAAACATACAAGGGAACGCTTTCACTAGGCACAAGGGCAACAAGATCCGGCGAGGGAGTGCAGGGGAAGTGAGGTATATATATGGAGTGCACAGGTGAACACACTAATTAGAACCACTGCGCCAATCAGCGGCGCAGTGGCCCTTTAAATCGCAGAGACCCGGCGCGCGCGCGCCCTAGGGAGCGGGGCCGCGCGCGCCGGGACAGGACCGACGGAGAGCGAGTCAGGTACGGGAGCCGGGGTGCGCATCGCGAGCGGGCGCCACCCGCATCGCGAATCGCATCCCGGCTGGAGGCGGTATCGCAGCGCACCCGGTCAGTGGATCTGACCGGGGCGCTGCAGTAACGAGAGTGTAGCGAGCGCTCCGGGGAGGAGCGGGGACCCGGAGCGCTCGGCGTAACATGAACCTGGCCTTATGGTTCTTTTATTTTTTATTTCCTACATTGCTAAGGGGTTATTTTTTAATTTTAAACCATATTACTTTAGAATGTTTAACCCTTTCTATTTTCTTTCTCCATAAAGACACATCTGTCCTTTCATAATTCCATGCACTGCAGCTAAATATTAAACACTCACATAAGGCTGTGCGTGCGCCTGGCATTTTTGTTGAAAAATTCCCAAAAATAACTATACTCGCCTAAAACGCTTCTGGCAGATGCTAGCTGGGAGTCAAAATGAAAATAGGACATGCCATAAACACAGCAATTTTTTTCATTTTTTTTTTAGGGGGGGGGTGCTTTTTTTCACCCCTTTGTGGTGTCTTTAGGGTCAAGAGAATAACCTAGGGTCAAATTGTAGTTTTCTCTTACTGGCTAAACATAGTAGAGTTGTCACCTAGTGAGATCATCATAGCTACACTATAGTAGTAAGTGTTGTATACTTATCACTTGAAAAGCCGTACGTAAAGTACATAATTCTTCCTCGAGGCTTTGATGTACAACTAGTAGACTGGAAATACAAATTACAGTTGTTCTTGCTGCTGGAGGCAAGCAGTGAGTCTGGGCAGGATGTGCAAGTTTATAGATATAAATCTCAGTAGCAAATATTTACCGCTGGTGTTTATAAGGTACGCCATGGAGAGGAAACAGAATATTAATTATAGGGCAACCAATGCATAACGAACAGCTATTATAATTCACAGATATAGCAGGTGTATACAGAAGCCGGGGAAGGCAGCACTCATCTAGAGCTGTTACATAAGGAGGATATTGTAAACTCTGGTCTTATGGTTCATTCCATTAATCCACTTTGTATATTTTACGATAGTCACATGTTTATAGACAGAACCGATTTTATCTTAGACTTAGAAAACCCAAAGATATATGATTCTATATTATTTATTTAAATGAACTCAAGGTAATTGTACTGAATTGTATTAAGCTAGCCATACACATTGGTCGATTGGCCAACAATGGAGGATGCCTGAGTCTCCCCCCCCCCCCCCCCCCATGGCAAATGTCAAGGGAGAGAACAGTCCGGGAATCAGATTTCAACATGCCCAATCCTTTTGTTTACCACCAGAGGTGTCTTCCAGTGACTTTCTCCCCTTTTCCATTTCACAATGTATGCATGCTATTTGGCTTTTTTTCGTAAAAAAAAAAAAAAGTGTGAGGCATACGTTAGTGTTTAGTTAACCTTTGGGGGGGGGGGGTTGATTTTTACACAGTGCACTTTATGGTAAAGCTGACACTAGTATTTTTATTCTTTAGGTCAATACAATTAAAATGATACCCATATTTACATAGCTTTTCTCTTACGGTACCACGTTTAACCCCTAGAGGACGCAGGACATAAATGTACTGCCTGGCTGCCTGGTACTTGGTCGTACATTTATGACTTATGCAGTGAGTGCAGAAGCTGTGCTCACTGCATATACCATGGGTCCTGGCTGCTATCAACAACCGGGGACCTGCTGCTAATGGCTAAAGGCATCACGTTGATGCCTGCAATTGACCCTTTAGATGCCATGATCAATACTGATCAAGGTAGCTGAAGTGTTAGTGGGGCTTACAGAGATCCATTCTGTGGCCCGAAGGGTCCGATGAGTCAAGATGGCCACCGGATCTTTTCTTACCTGCACCTGTGCCGCCCTGGTGATCTTATTCACTCTCAATGTATAGCACTAAACAGTAATGGCAGTCAAAAGATTGCTAAAAAAAATAGTCCCTAGTGGTAACTTAAAAAAAGTAAAAAAAAAGGTTAAAAAAAAAAGTTTTATTAAATGTGATTAAGCCCATCCCCATTAAAAAAATGTAATAACCCCCTTTTCACATTTTACAAAAAAATGTAAAAAAAAATGAAATAAATAAACATATTTGGTATTGCCGCGTTCAGAAATGTCCGAACTATTAAAATATTTACAGCATTAATGTACAAAAATACCAATGTTCAAAATTGCAGATTTTTGGTCACATCACATTCCAGAAAAAAAAGGAATATAGAGTGATGAAAAAGTCATACATATGCAAAAGTGGTACTGTCAAAAACTACAGATCATGGTGCACAAATGAGCCATCATACAGCCCCATATATGAAAAAATAAGATTTCATTTTAGTTTAAATTTTTGATCACTGTTTTCTAATATTTCTAAATACCCCCCCCCCCCCCCCACGATATCGGCTATGGCACCCAAGACATCTGGTGCACGGAGCAAACATCCCGGATGACTGGTGATGTGTAGTGGAGGCTCATGATGCCACGCCACATTCGTGACCCCATGGCTTCACGAGCCTCCGGTGATGCACCCAATGCTCTAAACGAACGCCGGGTGCAGTAGGAAGATCATGTGGATTCCCAGCTGCGGGACCCCTGCTGTCAAACACCTTATCCCCTATCCTTTGGCTAGGGGATAAGATGTCTAGGTGTGTAATACCCCTTAACCCCTTAAGGACCAGGCCATTTTACACCTCAGGACCAGAGCGTTTTTTGCACATCTGACCACTGTCACTTTAAACATTAATAACTCTGGAATGTTTTTACTTCATTCTGATTCCGAGATTGGTTTTTCGTGACATATTCTACTTTAACATAGTGGTAAAATTTTATGGTAACTTGCATCCTTTCTTGGTGAAAAATCCCAAAATTTGAAAAATTAGAAAAATTTGCATTTTTCTAACTTTGAAGCTCTCTGCTTGTAAGGAAAATGGATATTCCAAATAAAAAAAAATTTGATTCACATATACAATATGTCTACTTTATGTTGGCATCATAAAATTGATGAGTTTTTATTTTTGGAAGACACCAGAGGGCTTCAAAGTTCAGCAGCAATTTTCCAATTTTTCACAAAATTTTCAAACTCACTATTTTTCAGGGACCAGTTCAGGTTTGAAGTGGATTTGAAGGGTCTTCATATTAGAAATACCCCACAAACGACCCCATTATAAAAACTGCACCCCCCCAAAGTATTCAAAATGACAATCAGTCAGCGTTTTAACCCTTTAGGTGTTTCACAGGAATCGCAGCAAAGTGGAGGAGAAAATTCACAATCTTCATTTTTTACACTCGCATGTTCTTGTAGACCCAATTTTTTTATTTTTACAAAGGGTAAAAGGAGACAAATTGGGCTACAAATATAAGTATAAATTTTCTCGAGTAAGGACATACCTCATATGTCTATGTAAATTGTTCGGCGGGCGCAGTAGAGGGCTCAGAAGCGAAGGAGCGACAAGGGGATTTTGGAGAGTACGTTTTTCTGAAATGGTTTTTGGGGGGCATGTTGCATTTAGGAAGCCCCTATGGTGCCAGAACAGCAAAAAAAAACACATGCCATACCATTTTGGAAACTAGACCCCTTGAGGAACGTAACAAGGAATAAAGTGAGCCTTAATACCCCACAGGGGTTTCACGACTTTTGCATATGTAAAAAATAAAAAATAAATTTCACAAAAATGTGTGTTTCCCCCCAAATTTCACACTTTTGCAAGGGTTAATAGCAGAAAAGACCCCCCCAAAATTTGTAACCCCATCTCTTCTGAGTATGGAAATACCCCATGTGTGGACGTCAAGTGCTCTGCTGGCGCACTACAATGCTCAGAAGAGAAGGAGCGCCATTGAGCTTTTGGGAAAAAAATTGTTTGGAATGGAAGTCAGGGACCATGTGCGTTTACAAAGCCCCCCGTGGTGCCAGAACAGTGGAACCCCCCACATGTGACCCTATTTTGGAAACTACACCCCTCACAGAATTTAATAAGGGGTGCAGTGAGTATTTACACCCCACTGGCATTTGACAGATCTTTGGAACAGTGGGCTGTGCAAATGAAAAATAAAATTTTTCATTTTCACGGACCACTGTTCCAAAAATCTGTCAGACACCTGTGGGGCGTAAATGCTCACTGTACCCCTTATTACATTCCGTGAAGGGTGTAGTTGCCAAAATGGGGTCACATGTGGGTATTTTTTTGGGGGGGTTTATGTCAGAACCGCTGTAAAATCTGCCACCCCTGTGCAAATCACCAATTTAGACCTCAAATGTACATGGTGCGCTCTCACTCCTGAGCCTTGTTGTGCGCCCACAGAGCATTTTACGCCACATCTGGGGTATTTCTGTACTCAGGAGAAATTGCGTTACAAATTTTGGGGGTCTTTTTTTTCCTTTTAACGCTTGTGAAAATAAAAAGTAAAGGGCAACACCGGCATGTTAGTGTAAATTTTTTTATTTTTTTACACTAACAAGCTGGTGTAGCCCCAACTTTTCCTTTTCATAAGGGGTAAAAGGAGAAAAAGCCCCCCAAAATTTGTAGTGCGATTTCTCTCGAGTACGCAGATACCCCATATGTGTCACTAAACTGTTTCCTTGAAATACGACAGGGCTCCGAAGTGAGAGAGCACCATGCGCATTTGAGGATTAAATTAGGGATTGCACAGGGGTGGACATAGGGGTATTCTATGCCAGTGATTCCCAAACATGGTGCCTCCAGCTGTTGCTAAATTCCCAGCATGCCTGGACAGTCAGTGGCTGTCCGGAAATGCTGGGAGTTGTTGTTTTGCAACAGCTGGAGGCTCCGTTTTGGAAACACTGCCATACAATACGGTTTTCATTTTTATTGGGGGGACAGTGTAAGGGGTGTATATGTAATGTTTTACTTTTTATTAGGTGTTAGTGTAGTGTAGTGTTTTTAGGGTACATTCGCACTGGCGGGTTACGGTGAGTTTCTCGCTAGAAGTTTGAGCTGCGCGAAAAATTTGCCGCAGCCCAAACTTGAAGCAGGAAACTTACTGTAAGCCTGCCCGTGTGAATGTACCCTGTACGTTCACATGGGGGGGGGGCAAACCTCCAGCTGTTTCAAAACTACAACTCCCAGCATGTACTGACAGACCGTGCATGCTGGGAGTTGTACTTTTGCAACAGCTGGAGGCACACTGGTTGGAAAACCTTCAGTTAGGTTCTGTTACCTGACAGTATTTTCCAACCAGTCGGCCTCCAGCTGTTGCAAAACTACAACTCCCAGCATGTACTGATCGCCGAAGGGCATGCTGGGAGATGTAGTTATGCAATAGCTGGAGGTACGCAACTACAACTCCCAGCATGCCGAGACAGCTGATTGCTGTTTGGACATTCTGGGATTTGCAGTTTTGCATCTGGAGGGCTACAGTTTTAGAGAACACTGCAAAGTGATCTCCAAACTGTGGACCTCCAGCTGTTGCAAAACTACAATTCCCAGCATGCCCTGACAGCAAACAGTTGTTTGAGCATGCTAGGAGTTGTAGTTTTGCAAGATCTGGAGGGCTACAGTTTAGGGACCACTATATAGTGGTCTCAAACTGTAGCCCTCCAGCTGTTGCAAAACTACATATTTCAGCATGCCCAAACAGCTGTCTGGGCATGCTGGGAGTTGTAGTTTTGCAACATCTGGAGGGCTACAGTTAGAGACCACTGTATAATGGTCTCAAACTGTACCCTCCAGATGTTGCTAGGCAACTCACCGGTTTCCGTCGGATCCAGCCGCACGTCATCGCCGCCCGCCGATCTCCGTCGCCTGCAGCCTCCGACGCCCGCCCGGATCGGTAAGTGGATCTTCGGCGCCGGTCCCCGTCACTTTCCCCGTTCTGCCCCGCCTATTGTGGGTGGGCAGGACGGGGAAAACAAAAGTAAACCCCCCGCCCCCGATCTGCTATTGGTGGTCGCGTCTAGACCACCAATAGCAGGGATAGGAGGGGTGGCAACCCTGCCACCTCACTCCTATCGCTTCAGGGGGATCATGGGTGTCTTAGACACCCACGATCCCCCTTACATTCCGGGTCACCGGGTCACTATAGACCCGTAATGACCCGGAATCGCGCAAATCGCAAGTGTGAATTCACTTGCGATTTGCCGCGATCGCCGACATGGGGGGGTCTGATGACCCCCCTGGGCATTTGCACGGGATGCCTGCTGAATGATTTCAGCAGGCATCCCGCTCCGATCCCCGCCCGGCACACGGCGGGGACTAAAACTGCCCATGACGTAAATGTACGTCCCTGGTCCTTAAGACCCAGGGTGTCGGGACGTACCGTTACGTCATGGGTCCTGTAGGGGTTAAAGTACCAGGCGGCCAGGATGTACATTTATGTCCGTTATTGGGAGGGGGTTAAGGATTAAAAATTAGTAAGAAATTCTCTTTCCCTGTATTATACATTCATTGTATACTATTATATATACTGTAATACTCCAGAAAACACAACATAATGGTCTCCTTTGAGCTGGTCTGGTGGGAGCAGAGGAACCCAATGTCAAGCAGCTGTAGTTAAGCCTCCTCTTCTCTACTTGGCTTGGGTCCTTATTTCTACCCACGTGGCAAAATAGGGTTTTGTTTGCCCAAGTGATAGCCCCATGCTGATGACTGTACATTTACAAGTAATCCCTTACACATCAGGGGGTGCACTGTAGTTTAAACATCAAAGGATAGGAGAAAGCTCTATTATTATAGGATTCTCATAGTAACCACCATTCTCACTGGTGAATGCAGCCGGGATTACACGTAACCACCAATGCCTCTTCAGTGCAGTAGTGATACAGGGTGATCCCTGGCTTCCTATGGTCTGCTGAGAGATGTAACAATGGTTTATATACTAAAGAAATCAGAATGAGAAAAAAAGAAAAATCCTTTAGGATTAAAAAGAGAATAATGTAATAAGAAAGATACAAGATGATATATATATATATATATATATATATATATATATATATATATATATATATATATATAGCAAAACATCCGAGTTATGTAAAAATGATAGATATCTTTAAGGTGCACCTGTACATTAGAAAGATTTTTTTAAACCAGCATGGTTTGGTTACATTAATACATGAGTGGTGACAAGGTGATTTTAGTGCTTGCCCTGCAGGTACTAAGTCCCCTCCATAGTGCACAGCTAGCTCATTTTCTCCATTTTAGGGGAAAGGACCAGAACTGAGCTGTTTGTGAGCAGTACTCACACCTGGACTTACTTTCCTTTGTAATGTAATCCTCTATGCTATATCATGACATAGTGCTGGAATAAGTGTATTAGACTAAACAGTAAGGCACAATGATGGGGTGATTTACAATACAGTATATAGATGGCATGTGGGGAGAGAAAGGCTTATTGCTATGGTAGCTGTAACAGCATCACAACAAGGAAGGGGTTACATCACAAAAGCAGCCCGGGTTTAAATGGGTATTCCAGGATTTTTTTTTATTTGACTATGCTACAGGGGCTGTAAAAGAGTAGTTCATAATCTGTACCTGTGTGTGATTTTTAACAGGTTGCAATTGTCAGAATCCGGGTACTGTTAGGATACTGGTGGTGGATCCTCTGTGTCAGTGGGGTGATGACGTGGGCCGTACCAGGGGAACGGAGTCTAAGGGGTTACTGGTATTCACCAGAGCCCGCCGCAAAGCGGGATGGACTTGCTGCAGCAGGTAACCCCCAGGTCGTTCCACCTGATAGCGACTCAACCCTGACTGACGGCTGAGATAGGCGCGGTACAAGGGATTAGGCAAGAGCAAGGTCGGACGTAGCAGAACGGCAGGAGGTCTGGAACACTGGCTTGGGACATACAAGGAACGCTTTCACTGGCACAATGGCAACAAGATCCGGCAATACAGGGAAGGGGAAGTGAGGTAATATAGAACAAGGCACAGGTGAAGTTACTAATTTGGGCCAGGTGACAATCAGCGGCGCACTGGCCCTTTAAATCACAGAGAGTCGGCGCGCATGCGCCCTAGGGAGCGGGGCCGCGCGCGCCGGGACTGGACAAACGGGGAACAGGACGGGTAAGCAGGCTGGAATGCGAACTGCGAGCGGGCGCGTCCCGCATCGCGGGTCGCATCCCCGCTAGAGACACTAGCGCAGCACTCTCGGTCAGCGGGTCTGACCGGGGGCGCTGTGAGCAGGTAAACGCTGCGAGCGCTCCGGGGAGGAGCGGGGACCCGGAGTGCTCGGCGTAACAGCAATGCAGCAGAGACCTGACTCACTAGTCAGCTGATGACAGGGAGCCTGTCTGCTTCAATGAGTGGAGCGATCGCTTGGTGGGAGAGAGATCAATCTGCAACTACTGCAACAGCTGTAGGCACCCTTATTGAAAACCACAGGTCTTTTGAATGGATGCAGCTCATTTAAGTTTCAATGGGCGGGGTGGCTGATGTGTGAGAGGGAGGAAAATAGAATTATGGGATTTGTAGGCAAAATAAGAAAACTCAAACAGGAAATACCAGTTCACAAAAAACTAGCCACAGTGTTATCGTAATCTCACAGCATAGCCATTTAGCTCCAAGACAAGCACATATCCTTCCAAATTATGTCCATTACTGTCTGGCAGGTATGTCCAAAAATCACCTTATGGTGGATAACCCCTTTAAGTAGCGCTGCTGTCACTGATTATGAAAGCTATAAGGGAGGCAACATTCTGGAGGAAGCTCTGTCTCTCTCTCGTACATAACACTAGTTGCTCCCAATTCCATATTTTCCTCTTGGTCTTTCCGCTCCCAAAGACGGAATTCCCCCAACAACAGACGGTCAACTGAACATTGCAGGAAAGTCAGACACCTAGTGGCCAGATCAGCTTTTTTCTTGGGTAAGGGGTAAACTGTAGCAAATAAAGTGATTTACAAGTTTGTTAGGTAAATCTTATGCAATCAAATCGTTGTTCGAAACAACAGTGACCATTTAAATAAATAAAAAAAGGCCTGACTGCTCAAAGTCAACCGTAGATCTTTACTGAACTCTATGGAGAAACTATTGCAACAGTGGGCAGTATATTTTTTATATTTATTATATGTATGACACATCCACAGCTTATGCAATCAATGCATATTAGGTGTGGCTGCCACTTTATGGGACCTTCTCCATAGGAAGCACCATATGCCGATTCAAATGTGCCTAACCCCTTAGAATTCAATGGACAGATGGCTGACTTGAGTGCAACTGTTTCCACTAAAGCCCATTTGAGCTTGGTAAAAAGTCAAGTGAACAGTAGACTTCAATGAGTGAAGAGGTCAACATGAACTACCGTATATACTCGAGTATAATCCGAGTTTTTCAGCACAATTTTTCCTGCTGAAAACACCCCCCTCGGCTTATAATTGAGTGAATTCTCCGCCCTCAGTGGTCTTCAACCTGCGGACCTCCAGATGTTTCAAAACTACAACTCCCAGCAAGCCCGGACAGCCATCGGCTGTCCGGGCATGCTGGGAGTTGTAGTTTTGAAACATCTGGAGGTCCGCAGGTTGAAGACCACTGCCCGAACCTTCGTCATCATCCAGCCCCCCTCCCCCTTTTAGTTTTGTACTCACCTCCGCTCGGTGGGACGTTAGGGTGAGCTGGTCCGGGCCATCTGTGCTGCAGGACTGTCCGGTGGGAGGGATAGTCGTTCCGGGCTGTCCATCTTCACCGGGGGGGGGGGGGGCTTTTCTCCGCGATTCGCACCCGGCCCCGGAATAATGACGTTGCCTTGACGACAACGCACAGGGACGTTCATGCACAGCCGATGGCTGTCCGGGCATGCTGGGAGTTGTAGTTTTGAAACATCTGGAGGTCCGCAGGTTGAAGACCACTGCAGCCTTCGTCATCATTCAGGCCCCCCCACCCCCTTAAGTTTTGTACTCACCTCTCCACGGCGGGAAAGAAGGGTGAGCTGGTCCGGGCCCTAAACGTCCCTGTGTCGTCAAGGCAACGTCACTATTCCGGGGCCAAAGCGCGGAGAAGAGGCCCCCCCGGTGAAGATGGACAGCCCGGAACGACTATCCCTCCCCATCGGACGGTCCCTGCAGCACAGATGGCCCAGACCAGCTCACCCTAACGTCCCGCCGAGCGGATATGAGTACAAAACTAAAGGGGGGAGGGGGGCTGGATGATGACGAAGGCCCGGGCAGTGGTCTTCAACCTGTGGACCTCCAGATGTTTCAAAACTACAACTCCCAGCATGCCCGGACAGCCATTGGCTGTCTGGGCATGCTGAGAGTTGTAGTTTTGGAACATCTGGAGGTCTGCAGGTTGAACACCACTGTTAAATAAGACATTGACAAGCGGTGATGATGAAGGGGGTGGTGTGGGATGATCACAGGGTAATGATGACAGGCGGTGATGATGAAGGGGGGATGATGAAGGGGGGATGATGAAGGGGGGATGATGACAGGGTAATGATGAAGGGGGGATGATGAAGGGGGGATGATAACAGGGTAATGATGAAGAGGGGGATGATGAAGGGGGGATGATGACAGGGTAATGATGATGAAGGGGGAGATGATGACAGGGTAATGATGAAGGGGGGGATGATGACAGGGTAATGATGAAGGGGGGATGATGACAGGGTAATGATGAAGGGGGGGATGATGACAGGCAGTGATGATGAAGGGGGGATGATGACAGGGTGATGATGATGAGGGTGTTAATGACGGGGGTCTGGATGATGACAGAGGGGATGATGTATTTCCCACCCTAGGCTTATACTCGAGTCAATAACTTTTCCTGGGTTTTTGGGGTGAAATTAGGGGCCTCGGCTTATATTCGGGCCGGCTTATACTCGAGTACATATGGTAGTAAACGGGGGGCATGGGACTCTTGATCTGATATGGTCCAGTGGAAAAACCAGGAAATATATATATTTAGCCCCACCATCTCTATTCCCTAGTGATAACCATAGTTATTATATATTGGGAAATATTTCAGTGTAAATTGTTGAATATACAAACATAGTGTCAAAAGGTGGACATAAACCTTGAGCGTACGTACAGTGTATGCAGCCCAATGTGGCCATGATAACACTGCTGCAAAAAGTTGCAGTTGACTGTAGGTTGCAAAACACAATCCAATAAAGACAAGAATCACTGTTCAACCTGCACTAAATTGTATAGGAGGAAACCATGTCTTATCATGCTACTTGAATCATGGACCGAAAACCAAAGTCCTCTTTAAGAGGACAACGCTGTCCTATTTCACTCTCTGTTATCCCTTTGACATCTTTCCTCGTCACTAAATTATTACGACATTTTGAACTCGATTAACGAGGAGCATTGTTTCCAAATAAAATAAATCCAGCGCTGCCGAATAATGATCTGGCGTATAACAACATTAAATACTGGATTACGGCCATTAGCAGGATTTGTACTGAATTAACGTGATATGTTCTATAAAAATGTGATTCCCCTATTCCTGGCAAGTACCTGCTCCAAATCACATGCGTTTCCAGGAAAGCAAACTCTATATACTCCAGGAGAAGAAATTGGATTTGCTGAACTCACATATCATCACTGCCTCGTAATTTGACATTAGCATCAGCAATTATAAGATCACCGGCCAGGCATTAACTGGTGGCATCAGCGGTAATTCATCCGTGCCAAAAATTCTATTTCTTCTTTAACATTGGCTTTAGCTGTGTGTATTCTTCAGCACTGTACAGTCGTGTGTACTGTATTATATGTAATAAATAGATTCAATATTTAAAGGGGTACTCCGCCCTAGACATCTTATCCTCAATCCACTGGGGACCCTTGCAACCCCCGTGATCTTGGCTGAAGCACCCCAGAAATCCGGTGCACGAAACGAACTTTGCTCCATGCCAGATGACTGGCGATGCAGGGTAGAGGCACGTGATGTCACGGTCACACCCGCTCATGACATCATGGTCACGCCCCCTCAATGCAAACAATGGGAGGGGGAGTGACGTCCGTCACGCCCCTTCCCATAGCCTCGCATTGAGGGGGCGTGACCATGATGTCATGTGCGTGGCGTGGCCGTGACATCACGAGCCTCCAGCACTGCGCCCGATGCTCTGAACGAACGCTGGGTGCACCAGGGAGATCGCGGGGGTCCCCGTTGGTGGGACCCCCGCTATCAGACATCTTATCCCCTAACCTTTGGATAGGGGATAAGATGTCTAGGGGCGGAGTATCCCTTTAATGACAACGAAGCCAAGTGATATCTATTAGACATGTATGGTAGACATGACATATATACAATTTATTACATACCTGACTTTCTTAGTAGAGGTGCCATGTATTCTTAAATTGCAGTTTCTTACTCATTGCCTTATAGTGTGTTCCCATGTTCACAACCTGCTCAATAATCCTATATGAATTGGGTGCAATTTTTATATATGCTGCTATGTGGTGACTCATTAAGGCAAACCACCATTATTAAGCAACACTGCATGCTACATGTTCATACCCTATTACAGTCCTATTAAAGTCCTTTATTGTAAATCCATAACCATAAGGATCTGTAATAAGGCCATGTGCATAAGCCTATAGTAGTAATACAATAAGATTGATAACAACGTTCAACTCCATACATGCCTCTCTATTCATGTGTTATATTCAGCAACCCATGAATGAACCTTGGAAAGCATTGATAAGGCAATCTGGACATTTGTGGCCGGTCATGTGAATCGGATATATACTGGCTCCACTAATAAACTAGCCAAACAACCAGGATTTACAATGCCTAAAATGTGGCAGTGTCTTTTAACTTTGATGTACTGACATTTATTAAGACTTCAATAAAGATTCAAGATATTAATTCTTGGAGCTGTGAATTTTATTTGGGAACTTGGATCCCAGTCTGAGGCGCAGAACGCTCTGGATCAGGTTTTTATTCAGAATATTTGTACCATTCAGATTATTCTCAATCCTGACCAGTCTATCTGTCTCAGTTGCTAAAAAAAAACATCCCCACAGCATAATGCTGCCCCCACAATGCTTCACTGTCGAGATGGTATTGGGCAGGTAATGAGTAGTGCCTGGTTTCCCCCAGACATGATGCTTAGAATGAGGCACAAAAGTTCAATCTTGGTTTCATATGAGAATCCTTTAAGTGCTTTTTTGCAAACTCCAGTTGGAATTTCATGCATATTTTGATGAAGAGAGCCTTCTTCCTGGCCAATCCACCATAAAGCCCACAATAGTGGGGGCTGCAGTGGTGATTGACATTCTGTGAGTTTCTCCCATTTGCACACTGGCTTTTTGGTCATCTCTATTACCAAGGCCCTTCTCCCTCAATTACTTAGTTTGGTGGGGCAGCCAACTCTAGGAAGAGTTCTGGTTTTTCCAAACTTCTAAAATTTAAGAATTATGGAGACCACTGTGCTCTTTGGAACTTTCAATGCAGCAGAATTTTTTTTCAGACCTGTGCATCCACAAAAGCCAGTTTCTGGGCTCTGCAGGCAGTTCTTTTCACCTCATGGCTTGTTTTTTGATCTGATACACATTGTCAGCTGTGAGACCTTACATAGTCAGGGCTGTGCCTTTCCAAATCCTGTCCAATCAGCTGAATTTACCACAGGTGACTCCAATTAAGGTGGAGAAACATCTTAGAGATGATTAAGAGAAATGGGAGGCGCCAGAGTGAGATTTCGAGTGTCTTCACAAATGGTCTGAATACTTATGTCCATGCGAAATTTTTGTTTTCCCATTCTAACAAATTTGCAATCCTTTCTAAAATTCTGTTTTCACATTCTTATTGTGTGTTATTGAAAAACTATGTATTTATTTTACTAGTTGTTTGTGGGGGGGGGGGGGAGAGTGTTTAGCACAAGGCCAAAACAGAATAAAATGTGAAAAAAGTGAAAGGGTCACTAGATAGGAATGGTACTGTACAGAGAAAATATTTAGGATCGGCTAAAATACTGTAAAGAACAGTAGGGGTCCCCGTAGTGTGTCCCCTTCAATCAAAAGGTAATATTAACCCCAAAAAGCCAACTTTGATGGCCAAATGTAACAACTTTGATTTATTTAAAGGATAAAATATCTATTTATTGTATCTATTAATAAATCTATGTATGACATACCAGTCACCATTACATTATGGCGATCTGCAATCGAGTGTAATTTTGAAACATGTCGATAAAGTTTTTGAAAAGATCCAAGGATAAAAAAAAAAATAATATTAATAATCTTGCCCATTCATTTTGGGTACCATAGACATAGCTGATATCATGTGACCATTATATCTATTCTCAACTACAAAAAGCAAAAACCTCATTTGTTTCCCATATCAGTAACAAAGATTTATGTAACCGGTAATTTTTTTAATGTAATTATTATTATTTTTTAATTATTATTATTATTTCTGTTACAGCTAAAAGTATCCATATTGTTAAATGTATTCCTTCACATTGATCATGCGTTTATGGTTTGTGATGACTTTTCCTTTTCTTGTAACTTTTTTCTTTTTTTGGAGAAAAGTTGGACATGGGCCAGAAAGGATCTTTTCATTCTAAAGAGATAGTTTAGAAAACAAATGAAATGCAAAACAAGAATGGAGGAATTCTATTGTCATGCTTCTCATGTCCCATCCATCACTAACACAAGCACTGCAGGTGCCGCCTCAAGTGTTACAGAAATCCAAAACTTACAGCTATTGTTCCTTTTAGGTAGAAAAAAAAAAGAAAAGAAAATGCCGTCCCCACCGTGCCTTACGGAGCAGTGACACGCTGCCATTGTTCTGCTTTTTCTCTTTTGTTGTGTCTTTGTATTAGGTTTCTTCCATTGCTTCGCTGTAAACTTATGTTTGCTCTTCTCATTGAACTGCTGAAAACATTCATTGAGTTTTAGATTAACCAAAGTCTTAGTAAGGGAAGGCGATAGAAGAGGTGATTTCCTGACATATGGCACAAGCTAAGGTTATAGAGTAGGAGGGGGAAAGGATTCTCTGTAAGGTTATAGACTCAGGGTAGCACATCAGAGGATCTTCCAGCTGGCCCTGTTTCTGACACAACAAGGGGGCCCTGATATAATACAGCGCTATAGGTCTACATTTATGGCCACCATACACTTTAGTCAAACGTCAACCAAACCCACCGGACCAGCCAACTGTCTAAAGCAGTTGCATCAAACTATAACGCCCAGATGATGCAAAACTTCAACTCCCAGCATGCCCGGACAGCCATAGGCTGTCCGGGCATGCTGGGAGTTGAAGTTTTGCAAAATCTGGAGGGCCACAGCTTGAGACCAATGGTCTAAAGTGTATGGGGGAATCAGACGAGATAGCTGTCAGCCAAAGAGGTGACTGACCACCTTAAGAGATGACTTTTGAGCCAATCTTCAGACACTTGGATCCACTTCTCATAGGTTAATTCCAAACTACCTTCTAGATATAATTGATGATATGAAAAAAACTATATTTTAGGTCCCTTTTAGCCCTAAAACATGCCGGCCAAAGGTGGACAATAATTTAAAGGGTCATTGGTTCTGAGCCGTCAAAACTGCTGACAGCCCCACACAGAAGAAGGGGAAAGAAGTGTAACTGTAGTTTGTGTTACGGTCATTCAATCTGTTAAAATGTCTGGCAGCCACTATGGCAAGTGGCCAAAAGGTGGTCTCTGCCCTTTTCAGAGGTCTCTATATTGACCTCCTTCTCTCTCTCCTTCTCTCCTCTTGACAGTTCTAGCATTCAATCAGGAGACCACCTTAAAGGGGTACTCTGGTGGAAAACCATTTTTTTTAATTTACTGGTGTCAGAGAGTTGTACAGATTTGTAAATTACTTCTATTAAAAAATGTTAATCCTTCCAGTACTTATCAGCTGCTTTGTAGTACAGAGGAAGTTTAGTTGTTCTTTTCTATCTGACCACAGTGTTCTCTGCTGACACCTCTGTCCTTGTCAAGAACTGTCCAGAGCAGGATTGGTTTGCTGTGGGGATTTGCTCCTGCTCTGGACAGTTACTGACAGGGACAGAAATGTCAGCAGAGAGCACTGAAAAGAACTACACAACTTCATCTGTAGTATACAGCAGCCGATAAGTACTGGAAAGATTCGGATTTTTTTTTTTTAATAGAAGTAATTTACACATCTGTTTATCTTTCCGGAGTCAGTTGATATGGAATTTTTTTTTCCCACCGATACCCTTTTAACCGTAACGCATTACTAAGATGCTCAAAATACAGAGGCCTCTGGGCACTGAATGAAGAGAGCCCCCCTCCTAGGCACTTGCCATAGTGGCAGCCGAATTTTAAACATTTTTCTCAGTCATGCAGAGGGCATGACTGAAACACTAGGTACCATTACTGTTTTGAGGACCACTGCCGTTTCCTTTTAAAATATTGTCCTTTTACCATTATGTTTTAGGTCTGCAACAGCTTTAAACTTGAACGTTTTGCTATGCCAGCTCTGGCAGCTGCTTATCTCTCTTAACATGCCCAACTCTTTTCTACCCTGACATTATCTGTTGGGGAAGAGTTGGGAGGCCCCATACAAATTAGTCAGTTTGCCACTTCCGCAAAATTCAGAGACCCCTGGGCAACTAAGAAGAAGAGCCCGCCTCCTGTATACTATGTATGGCAGCGTAATTAGTCTTTTTTAAGTTGCTGACAGGTTCCCTATATGAAATTGTCTGCATTTATTAAGTAGTCATGAGGTTCTACAGATCGGCCATGCAGGATTCTTCTTCTCCAGGCAAAAACAGTTGCTTGCCAAGCTTCAAGGGGCTCCTAAATTGAGGGGGGAAAACTGTCTGATTGAGGGGGTTCTGCTGCTGGGGACCCCCGCGATCTCTCTCGCTCTGTGGCTGATGACGGGCGATACAGTGGCTGGGGTATTGTGATGTCATGGCTCCGCCCCCTCGTGATGTCACATCCCGCCCCCTCAATGCAAGTCTATGGGAGGGGGCGTGATGGCATTATGCCCCCTCCTATAGGCTTGCATTGAGGGGGCAGGGCATGATATCATGAGGGGGCAGAGTCATGACATCATGATACCCCAGCCCACAGTTGTTTTCTGTGATGAGCAAGACCCCTTTAAAATAGCTTCAGTAATGAGATTTGGAAAATTTGTGGAACATGCATCAGCTATTTTCAATGTGTTTAAACATTATAGAACATCTGGATAAGAAAGATATAGTATGGTTTAAGTCCAGAGAAAGAAAGAAAATAAAAAAAACAAATAAATGTATGATTATAAGTCATGTTTTTTAAGGAACCCTAATAATCTCGATATTTGAACTATCACGGAATTTCCATAAAACTGTAATTGTTTCCTCTCCATTTTTACATGCATGTAGAGTTTAAAGATTGCACACATGTTTATACTATATTATGGCAGAGAAAAGAAATCACAGTGAACTTTTGGAAACAATATTTTAGATTTATAGAGATACAAAGCCAAGTCTGCGAGATAAATAATGAGTATGAATGTTCACTTGTTCTGCAGGAAAGGATTTGCTCAGTTGCCCGGCAATATTTTTATCTAATAGTTTTATTAAGTTAGGTTTGGAGATAAGTGAAAGGTAGGCGTATAAGAGGAACATTTTAGTTCCAGTTTTGTATATGTATTGTCCTCTTCCATTTGTATAAATCTGTAGCGCTTGTTTTAGATCTCAAAATGAAACTTTGGTAAAGACAAAGAAAACCTGATTAAACTTCAAGTGCAGGATTTAATTTGTTTCATTTATTGACTGAAAAAAGTCGACCAGCAATAACTGGACTTATGTGAAAAAGTTATCACCCCCTCTAAACATAATACTTGACTGGGCCTCCAATTGAAACTTCAATCGTATCCGTCCAATCACTAAAGATCCGTCTTTTCTTGAAGAAAGGTATAAGGCTACCCAACAGCTATTTTACCTGATTCCCCCAAACACATGCACATAATGGGAAAAGGGGAGGAAGCCACTGCCAGACCCTTCTGTTGGTGGTTTATCTCCCTTCTAAACACAAGGATCGGTGTCATGTCAGGCTGGGTTCACATATATCAGTTGTCCAGCATAGTTTCCCTCCAGCATGCACCGGAGGGAAACTGATGCTAAAACTGATCCCATTCATTTGAATGGGACAGTTCACAATCATCCAGCGTCTCACTTTTGACGCCAGATGGTTGGACACGCCGGAGGGCTGTATTCCCCTGTCGGACATCCAGAAACAAAGAACTCTGGGTGCCATACAAGTGATGGCAACTGATGGCATCAGTTGCGTTGAGATCTAGGCTGTCCAATCTTTATCAAATAATAGGAGAGAGTCAAGAGGTCCATATACACATTAGATGGTCAGCCAACATTTATGTTTTTGTATGGTCAGGTTAAAGCAGGACTTAAATTAGGTCACTGTAAAACAACTAACTAAGCTGCCCAGTAAGAACAGGAGCAATGCTGCTGTTTACCAGTTTGATGTTACTGCCAGTTGTTACGCCGAGCGCTCCGGGTCCCCGATCCTCCCCGGAGCGCTCGCTACACTCTCGCTACTGCAGCGCTCCGGTCAGATCCACTGACCCGGTGCGCTGCGATACCGCCTCCAGCCGGGATGCGATTCGCGATGCGGGTGGCGCCCGCTCGCGATGCGCACCCCGGATCCCGTACCTGACTCGCTCTCCGTCGGTCCTGTCCCGGCGCGCGCGGCCCCGCTCCCTAGGGCGCGCGCGCGCCGGGTCTCTGCGATTTAAAGGGCCACTGCGCCGCTGATTGGCGCAAGTGGTTCTAATTAGTGTGTTCACCTGTGCACTCCCTATGTATACCTCACTTCCCCTGCACTCCCTCGCCGGATCTTGTTGCCATTGTGCCAGTGAAAGCGTTTCCTTGTGTGTTCCTAGCCTGTGTTCCAGACCTCCTGCCGTTGCCCCTGACTACGATCCTTGCTGCCTGCCCCGACCTTCTGCTACGTCCGACCTTGCTTCTGTCTACTCCCTTGTACCGCGCCTATCTTCAGCAGTCAAAGAGGTTGAGCCGTTGCTAGTGGATACGACCTGGTCACTACCGCCGCAGCAAGACCATCCCGCTTTGCGGCGGGCTCTGGTGAAAACCAGTAGTGACTTAGAACCGGTCCACTAGCACGGTCCACGCCAATCCCTCTCTGGCACAGAGGATCCACCTCCTGCCAGCCGGCATCGTGACAGTAGATCCGGCCATGGATCCCGCTGAAGTCCCTCTGCCAGTTGTCGCCGACCTCACCACGGTGGTCGCCCAGCAGTCACAACAGATAGCGCAACAAGGCCACCAGCTGTCTCAACTGACCGTGATGCTACAGCAGCTACTACCACAGCTTCAGCAATCATCTCCTCCGCCAGCTCCTGCACCTCCTCCGCAGCGAGTGGCCGCTTCAGGCCTACGACTATCCTTGCCGGATAAATTTGATGGGGACTCTAAATTTTGCCGTGGCTTTCTTTCTCAATGTCCCCTGCACTTGGAGATGATGTCGGACCAGTTTCCTACTGAAAGGTCTAAGGTGGCTTTCGTAGTCAGCCTTCTGTCTGGAAAAGCTCTGTCATGGGCCACACCGCTCTGGGACCGCAATGACCCCGTCACTGCCTCTGTACACTCCTTCTTCTCGGAAATTTGAAGTGTCTTTGAGGAACCTGCCCGAGCCTCTTCTGCTGAGACTGCCCTGTTGAACCTGGTCCAGGGTAATTCTTCCGTTGGCGAGTACGCCGTACAATTCCGTACTCTTGCTTCTGAACTATCCTGGAATAATGAGGCCCTCTGCGCGACCTTTAAAAAAGGCCTATCCAGCAACATTAAAGATGTTCTGGCCGCACGAGAAATCCCTGCTAACCTACATGAACTCATTCATCTAGCCACTCGCATTGACATGCGTTTTTCCGAAAGGCGTCAGGAGCTCCGCCAGGATATGGACTTTGTTCGCACGAGGCGTTTTTTCTCCCCGGCTCCTCTCTCCTCTGGTCCCCTGCAATCCGTTCCTGTGCCTCCCGCCGTGGAGGCTATGCAGGTCGACCGGTCTCGCCTGACACCTCAAGAGAGGACACGACGCCGCATGGAGAATCTCTGCCTGTACTGTGCCGGTACCGAACACTTCCTGAAGGATTGTCCTATCCGTCTTCCCTGCCTGGAAAGACGTACGCTGACTCCGCACAAAGGTGAGACAGTACTTGATGTCAACTCTGCTTCTCCACGTCTTACTGTTCCTGTGCGGATATCTGCCTCTACCTTCTCCTTCTCTACTATGGCCTTCTTGGATTCCGGATCTGCAGGAAATTTTATTTTGGCCTCTCTCATCAACAGGTTCAACATCCCGGTGACCAGTCTCGCCAGACCCCTCTACATCAATTGTGTTAACAATGAAAGATTGGACTGTACCATACGTTTCCGCACGGAGCCCCTCCTAATGTGCATCGGACCTCATCACGAGAAAATTGAGATTTTGGTCCTCCCCAATTGCACTTCCGAAATTCTCCTCGGACTACCCTGGCTTCAACACCATTCCCCAACCCTGGATTGGTCCACTGGGGAGATCAAGAGTTGGGGTTCCTCTTGTTTCAAGGACTGCCTTAAACCGGTTCCCAGTTCTCCTTGCCGTGACCCTGTGGTTCCCCCTGTAACCGGTCTCCCTAAGGCCTATATGGACTTTGCGGATGTTTTTTGCAAAAAACAAGCTGAGACTCTACCTCCTCACAGGCCTTATGACTGTCCTATTGACCTCCTCCCGGGCACTACTCCACCCCGGGGCAGAATTTATCCTCTCTCTGCCCCAGAGACTCTTGCTATGTCTGAGTACATCCAGGAAAATTTAAAAAAGGGCTTTATCCGCAAATCCTCCTCTCCTGCCGGAGCCGGATTTTTCTTTGTGTCCAAAAAAGATGGCTCCCTACGTCCTTGCATTGACTACCGCGGTCTTAATAAAATCACGGTAAAGAACCGCTACCCCCTACCTCTCATCTCTGAACTCTTTGATCGCCTCCAAGGTGCCCACATCTTTACCAAACTGGACTTAAGAGGTGCTTATAATCTCATCCGCATCAGAGAGGGGGATGAATGGAAAACGGCATTTAACACTAGAGATGGACACTTTGAGTATCTGGTCATGCCCTTTGGCCTGTGCAACGCCCCTGCCGTCTTCCAAGACTTTGTTAATGACATTTTTCGTGATCTCTTATATTCCTGTGTTGTTGTGTATCTGGACGATATCCTGATTTTTTCTGCCAACCTAGAAGAACACCGCCAGCATGTCCGCATGGTTCTTCAGAGACTTCGTGACAATCAACTTTATGCCAAAATGGAGAAATGTCTGTTTGAATGTCAATCTCTTCCTTTCCTAGGATACTTGGTCTCTGGCCAGGGACTACAAATGGATCCAGACAAACTCTCTGCCGTCTTAGATTGGCCACGCCCCTCCGGACTCCGTGCTATCCAACGTTTTTTGGGGTTCGCCAATTATTACAGACAATTTATTCCACATTTTTCTACCATTGTGGCTCCTATCGTGGCTTTAACCAAAAAGAATGCCAATCCTAAGTCATGGCCTCCTCAAGCGGAAGACGCCTTTAAACAGCTCAAGTCTGCCTTTTCTTCGGCTCCCGTGCTCTCCAGACCTGACCCATCTAAACCCTTCCTATTGGAGGTTGATGCCTCCTCAGTAGGAGCTGGAGCGGTCCTTCTACAAAAAAAATTCTTCCGGGCATGCTGTTACTTGTGGTTTTTTTTCTAGGACCTTATCTCCGGCGGAGAGGAACTACTCCATCGGGGATCGAGAGCTACTAGCCATTAAAATAGCACTTGAGGAATGGAGGCATCTGCTGGAGGGATCAAGATTTCCAGTTATTATTTACACCGATCACAAGAACCTCTCCTATCTCCAGTCTGCCCAACGGCTGAATCCTCGCCAGGCCAGGTGGTCTCTGTTCTTTGCCCGATTTAATTTTGAAATTCACTTTCGGCCTGCCGATAAGAACATTAGGGCCGATGCTCTCTCTCGTTCCTCGGATGCCTCGGAAGTAGAGCTCTCTCCGCAACACATCATTCCTCCTGACTGCCTGATCTCCACTTCTCCAGCCTCCATCAGGCAAACTCCTCCAGGGAAGACCTTCGTCTCTCCACGCCAACGCCTCGGAATCCTCAAATGGGGTCACTCCTCCCATCTCGCAGGTCATGCGGGCATCAAGAAATCCGTGCAACTCATCTCTCGTTTCTATTGGTGGCCGACTCTGGAGACGGATGTTGTGGATTTTGTGCGAGCCTGCACTGTCTGTGCCCGGGATAAGACTCCTCGCCAGAAGCCCGCTGGTCTTCTTCATCCTCTGCCTGTCCCCGAACAGCCTTGGTCTTTGATTGGTATGGACTTTATTACAGACTTACCCCCATCCCGTGGCAACACTGTTGTTTGGGTGGTCGTTGATCGATTCTCCAAGATGGCACATTTCATCCCTCTTCCTGGTCTTCCTTCAGCGCCTCAGTTGGCAAAACAATTTTTTGTACACATTTTTCGTCTTCACGGGTTGCCCACGCAGATCGTCTCGGACAGAGGCGTCCAATTCGTGTCAAAATTCTGGAGGGCTCTCTGTAAACAACTCAAGATTAAATTAAACTTTTCTTCTGCCTATCATCCTCAATCCAATGGGCAAGTAGAAAGAATTAACCAGGTCCTGGGTGATTATTTACGGCATTTTGTTTCCTCCCGCCAGGATGACTGGGCAGATCTTCTACCATGGGCCGAATTCTCGTATAACTTCAGAGTCTCTGAATCTTCCTCCAAATCCCCATTTTTCGTGGTGTACGGCCGTCACCCTCTTCCCCCCCTCCCTACTCCCTTGCCCTCTGGTTTGCCCGCTGTGGATGAAATATCTCGTGATCTTTCCACCATATGGAAAGAGACCCAAAATTCTCTCTTACAGGCTTCATCACGCATGAAGAAGTTTGCTGATAAGAAAAGAAGAGCTCCCCCCATTTTTTCTCCTGGAGACAAGGTATGGCTCTCCGCTAAATATGTCCGCTTCCGTGTCCCTAGCTACAAATTGGGACCACGCTATCTTGGTCCTTTCAAAATTTTGTGCCAAATTAATCCTGTCTCTTACAAACTTCTTCTTCCTCCTTCTCTTCGTATTCCTAATGCCTTTCACGTTTCTCTTCTTAAACCACTCATCATCAACCGTTTCTCTCCCAAACTTGTTTCTCCCACTCCTGTTTCCGGCTCCTCGGACATCTTCTCCGTAAAGGAGATACTGGCCTCCAAGAAGGTCAGAGGGAAAACTTTTTTTTTGGTCGATTGGGAGGGTTGTGGTCCTGAAGAGAGATCCTGGGAACCTGAGGACAATATCCTAGACAAAAGTCTGCTCCTCAGGTTCTCAGGCTCTAAGAAGAGGGGGAGACCCAAGGGGGGGGGTACTGTTACGCCGAGCGCTCCGGGTCCCCGCTCCTCCCCGGAGCGCTCGCTACACTCTCGCTACTGCAGCGCTCCGGTCAGATCCACTGACCCGGTGCGCTGCGATACCGCTCGCGATGCGCACCCCGGCTCCCGTACCTGACTCGCTCTCCGTCGGTCCTGTCCCGGCGCGCGCGGCCCCCGCTCCCTAGGGCGCGCGCGCGCCGGGTCTCTGCGATTTAAAGGGCCACTGCGCCGCTGATTGGCGCAAGTGGTTCTAATTAGTGTGTTCACCTGTGCACTCCCTTTGTATACCTCACTTCCCCTGCACTCCCTCTCCGGATCTTGTTGCCATTGTGCCAGTGAAAGCGTTTCCTTGTGTGTTCCTAGCCTGTGTTCCAGACCTCCTGCCGTTGCCCCTGACTACGATCCTTGCTGCCTGCCCCGACCTTCTGCTACGTCCGACCTTGCTTCTGTCTACTCCCTTGTACCGCGCCTATCTTCAGCAGTCAGAGAGGTTGAGCCGTTGCTAGTGGATACGACCTGGTCACTACCGCCGCAGCAAGACCATCCCGCTTTGCGGCGGGCTCTGGTGAAAACCAGTAGTGACTTAGAACCGGTCCACTAGCACGGTCCACGCCAATCCCTCTCTGGCACAGAGGATCCACCTCCTGCCAGCCGGCATCGTGACACCAGTGAATATTACACATTATCTACCAGAGCTGCTTTTAAAGGGGAACTCCAGGGAATTTAACTTTTTAGACACTTATCCCCCTAGTAATCCACAGGTTAGGGAATAAATATCTGATCATGGGGACCCTCCCCTTCAACCGAACTTGTACAGGGCTACTCCCTGGCTACTTACAATGCAAGTGACGGCCCACTCCGCCAATTACCGTCTCTAGCAATGTCCTGCCTCGGCTGGTGATTCGCTGAGTAGGATCGATTCCCACCATAAGGGGGGCTGGAGTGCACCAAGGACCCATAAGTAGCCGGGACTCAGCAGTCGGACTCCCCGCGATCAGACACTTATCCCCTATCCTGTGAACAGGGGATAAGTGTTTGATACGTTCAGTTTCTGTACTACCCCTTTAAAGGGGTATTCCAGGAAAAAACTTAGACAGAAAAGAACAACTCAACTTCAGCAGCTCACACGTACTGAAAGGATTAAGATTTTTTTTATAGAAGTATTTTAGAAATCTGTTTAACTTTCTGGAGCCAGTTGATATATAACAAAAAGTTTCTACCTGGATAACCCCTTTAAACTTGACATTGTTGTCTAGCTTCTTCTCCCAATTTTGAGCTTTACATCACAAGCTAATGAAAGGTAATTCTCCTTCAGATTTGGTACACAATGAGCCCTTAAAAGATGTTGGCCAAATATTTGTTCAACTGTCAGCTCTTTCTCCCATTCACTACATACACATGAACAACTGTGCACCTGTTTGTTCTGAATGGAGAGAGGAACGGACCCCCCCCCCCCCCCCCCCAAAAAAAAAAAAAAATTAAAAAAATATATAAAAAAAATTGGGCAAGTGAAATCCAACTTCTGTACACAGTCCCATAGATATCAGTGGACCCCTATGACATTTCACTAATGTCAAAGAGCAGCAAAAATGAAAATAATCTTGATGACCCTCCTTTTGGCATAATGCTCTGTAATCTGATGGGTCAAAAGTAGAACTTTCTGCACCAAACGCATGTCCCACTACTTCTGGAGATAAACTGACTGCTATGTTGTTTCAGGGCCTGGGTGACTGGGAGTCTCAAGCCCAACTGGGTTAGGCAGTAAGACAACAGTCTGAATTCCAAGTCAACCTATGCATTACTTACAATACACTTACAAACAAAATTAAGATTTAGAAGTCCTAACTAGACATGAACGAATTTTTGAAATATTAAATTGGGCCAATTCGCCTAATTGTCAGAAAAAAAAACGTTTCGGTACGAATTTATTAGTGGCAAATCGCTATTAAACACAGCTATTTCTGGCCTACAGAGAGCCTCAATAGGCGTGTAGAACACTTTGCCTTGCTGTAACACGCATATGGAGTGTGCTGGGGTAGTGAAATAATACTATTATTCAGGATGACATGCAGATCAGAGGCCTCAATATTAGAATCACTGTCGCAGAGCGGCACAATGACAGAACCTTGAGGTGGCATCAGTATGAGAAGATCATATAGTGGCTGAATGACACAGCGTGGAGGTGGCGGCAGCATGAGGAGACCATATTGTGGCTGAATGAGACAGCCTGGTGTTGGCGGCAGCTGTTGCATTAGTTGCAGATTTATCACTCTCCCACCAAGTGATCACTCCACCCATTGAAGCAGACAGGCTCCTTGTCATCAGCTGACTAGTGAGTCAGGTCTCGGCCGCATTGCAACCTGTGAAAAATCTGAGACAACAGTCATTTTGTATGCTGTTGAAAATAAATATTGGTGTGAAGAATTGTGAGAAAACCGTCACACATGGGTACAGACACTATATTATGAACTACACTAACAATACAGCCCCTGTAGCATAGTCAAATAAATAAAAAATTCCTGGAATTCCCCTTTAAATTCTCACTGTAAGATGTTTATACCTTATGGGAAGAAAAGGGTCAGAAATAAAAGAAAACCAATATGGATGAATAAAAATGTTAAGGGGGCAATAAATGACAAAAATAAAGCATTTAAACTACTAAAACAGGACGGCAGTGAAGAAGCATTAAAAAGCTATAGAGAAAAATAGTAAATATGTAAAAAAACAGATAAATGCCTCAAAAACAGAAAGACTCATTGCCAAAGAGAGTAAAAGTAACCCCAAAATGTTCTTTAACTATATAAATAGCAAAAAGGTGAAAAATGAAAGTGTAGGCCCTTTAAAAAATGATGAGGAAGAAATCAAAATAAACAATTTGCCAGGTCCAGATGGCATTCACCCCCGTGTTCTAAAGGAATTAAGTAATGTATTAGACAGACCCCTATTTTTAATATTCAGGGACTCTATAGTGACAGGGACTGTTCCCCAGGACAGGCACATGGCAAAAGTGGTGCCAATATTTAAAAAGGGGTCAAAACGTGACCCCGGGAATTATAGACCTGTTAGTTTAACCTCCGTTGTATGTAAATAGTTTGAGAGTTTTCTGAGTGATGCTTTTTGGAGTATCTTGATAAAAATAAATGTATGACTCCATACCAGCATGGCTGTTACATTATACGCTCCGGCCGCACACGCTGGCCATAAGCACATGGTCCCGTTACCTGCTGTTGTCGACGGGGCTGGGACTTGCATTGTGGGACGCGCCCGCATGCGAGCCCCAGTCCGTCACTCACCTGGTGCTTCTCCTGCCCCAGCCTCTGCCTCACTGCTTCGGTGCGCGTGACCCTGTCCCCTAGGGCGTGCGCGCGCCGGAGCTTTAAGATTTAAAGGGCCAGTGCGCTCATCAGTGTGATTCACCTGTGGCTCATTTATATATTCCTCCACCCTCCTCACTCCCCTGCCGGATCTTAGTTGCCTTGAGCCTGAGAGAAAGCATTCCTGTTTCTGCCTTGCCGTGTATCTGATCCTTCGCTTTGTGACCCGACTTTGCTTCTCTGCCACCTGCCTATTGACCTCCTGCTATGTCCTGACTACGCTACCGTGCCGCCTGCCCTGACCTTCAGCTATGCAGACTATGATTTGCCTTATCCCTCCTGTGCCTCGCATCTCCTCAGCCACCTGTGTGGTCGAGCCGTGCCAGGGGTAGCGACCTGGGTGCCGCCTGCCGCAGCAAGTCCATCCCGCTTGGCGGCGGGCTCTGGTGAAAACCAGCGGCACCTTAGACTCCACTCCCTGGAATGGTCCGAGTCATCTGCCACACAGGTCCAGCAGATCCACACCCACCGGGGTTCCTGTCTTCTGAAACGCGGATCTTCCCTCCATTGTGGTACATCAGTCACAGTAGTTGTCCAGACAGGCGCAGCAACATTCTCAACTTTCAGCTATGATGCAACAGCTTTTGGCCATGCAACAGCAGCAGGAACCGCAACCTGGCCCACTCCCACCACCAGCTCCTGCAGTGTCTTCTGGCTCACAGCTACGCCTGCCTTTACCTTCCAAGTATGATGGGGATTCCAAGTCATGCAGAGGCTTCGTTATACAGAGCTCCATGCACTTGGAGCTCATGTCTGAACTGTTTCCGACAGAACGTGCAAAGGTGGCCTTTGTCATTAGTCTACTGTTCGGCAAAGCCCTGGCCTGGGCTACATGCCTTTGGGACCGCGGTGATCCAGTAGCTTCCAACTTAATGGCTTTTCTGGCAGAATTTTGCTGTGTCTTTGAGGAACCCGCATGTGTCTCTTCTGCTGAGTCGGCTTTGCTGAACCTTTGTCAAGGGAATTCTTCCGTTTTGACTACGCAGTTCAATTACACATTCTAGCCTCAGAACTGGAATGGAATGATGAGACTTTGTGTGCCACATTCAAAACAGAACTAGCTAGCAGGATTAAAGATGCCCTTGCTGCATGTGATCCTCCTTCTTCTCTGACTGAACTTATCTACCTGGCCACACATATTGATGTGCGTTTTGCTGAGAGTCAGGAAGAACTGCGCTTAGAGATGGCACCTGCCTGAACACGGAGATATCCTCGCCTGGCACCCGTGTTTCAACGTTCACCTCTACAGTTTCCTGCGCCTCATGCCGAAGAGGCTATGCAAGTGGTTCGTTCCCGTCTTACGCAACAGGAGAGATCACGACAAAGCAGTGAAAATTTGTGATTGTATTGTGCTAGCCCTGAACACTTCCTCAAAGACGATTCTGTTTGTCCACAGTATCTGGGAAAACGCTTGCACCTAGGGCATGTAGGAGAGGCGTCCCTAGGTGTGAATACAACCTCTCCTCGCTTACCTATTTCTGTACAAGTCTTCCCTTCTACCAAGTCTTCCTTCAGTGCTACAGCATTTTTGGATTCAGGATCAGCAGGTAACTTTATTGATGCTTTATTGGTCCACAAGTATCATCTTCCTGTCACTCGCCTGGCCAATCCCTGGTTCATCTCCTCTGTTAATGGACAAAATCTGGACTGTAAGGTTCACTTCCGTACTGAATCTCTTGTCATGCAAGTGGGTGTATTCCATAAAGAAAAGTGGAATTCTATGTTCTGCCACACTGTACTTCAGAGTACTTCACTGTACTTCACTGTACTCAACTGGATTGGAGAACTGGAGAGATTATTTGTTGGGGACAATCCTGTCAAAATCTTTGCCTCCGACGAGTTCTGCGTAAATATCTTTCTTGCCTTCCTCCTTTACCTTGCCTGCCACCACCTTACCAAGATTTCTCTGACATTTTCTGCAAGAAACAGGGTCTCTGCCTCCACATCGTCCTTACGATGATCTTCTTATTGATCTTCTGCCTGGTACCACTCCTCCTCGTGGGAGGATATACACTATCGGTTCCTGAGTTCCTGAGTATATCCAGGAGAATCTCCAAAAGGGATTTATGTGTAAGTCCTCTTCTCCTATTGGAGCTGGTTTCTTCTTTGTAGGTAAGAAGGATGGCTAACTCAATTCATGCATTGACTACAGGGGACTTAACAAAATCACTGCAAGAACTGTTACCCTCTACCTCTTAATCAGAACTTTTTGACCGTCTACGAGGTGCCAAGGTCTTCTCCAAATTGGACTTAAGTGGAGCTTGTAACCTCATTCGTATCTGCAAGGGAGATGAGTGGAAAACGGCCTTCAATACTCGTGACGGACATTTTGAGTATCTTGTCATGCCATTTGGTCTCTGCAATGCTCCAGCCGTTTTTCAAGAGTTTGTCAATGATATCTTCCGTGATCTTCTCTAGACCTGTGTTGTCGTATACCTAGATGACATCCTGATCTTCTCTTCCAACTTAGAGGAGCATCGTACTCATGTTCGTCTGGTTCTTCAGCGACTACGGAAGAATCATCTCTACGCCAAACTGGAGAAATGCCTGTTCGAGAAATCTAGTCTTCCATTTCTTGGCTACATTGTCTCTCACCAGGGCCTGCAGATGGATCCAGACAAATTGTCAGCAGTATTGGATTGGCCTCGTCCTTCGGGCCTACGTGCTATTCAATTCTTTCTGGGGTTCCCAAACTATTATCGTCAATTTATCCCACATTTTTCATCTTGGTTGCTCCAATTGTGGCTCTCACTAAGAAGGCATCTAATCCTTAACCTTTGGAGGTTGATGCCTCATCTATTGGAGCGGGTGCCGTTCTTACTCAGAAAAACGCCAAGGGCAAGACTGTTACTTGTGGGTTCTTCTCCAAGACCTTCTCTCCTGCTGAGAGGAATTACTCCATTGGAGATCGTGAACTCCTCACTATCAAGCTAGCTTTGGAGGAATGGCGACATTTATTGATAGGTTCTTTTCATCCGGTCAGCATCTACTCCGACCATAAAAATCTTCTATTCCTTCATTCTGCTCAGCGTTTGAACCCCCGCCAGGCAAGGTGGTCACTATTCTTTTCTAGGTTCAACTTCTTCATTCACTTCCATCTAGCAGACAAGAACATCAGGGCTGATGCTCTCTCCAGGTCCTCTGACGTAATTGGTTTAGACTCCATGCCAAGGCACATTATTCGTCCAGACCGTTTGATTCCTGCAGCTCCTGCCGAGATTCAGCAAATTCCTCCAGACTTCTCCTCGGCCTACCACCCTCAGTCCAATGGACAGGTGGAGAGGGTTAATCAAAGCCTAGAGACTTTTCTTCGGCATATTGTTTCAGCTCGCCAAGACAATTGGGTCGACCTTCTTCACTGGGCTGAATTATCATATAATCATAAGGATTCCGAGTCCACAAGGTTGTTTCCCTTTTTTGTTGTCTACGGACTTCATCCCCGTCCTCCTCTTCCTCTCCCAGTCTCCTCCGGTGTGCCTTCTGTTGATGAGCTGGTCCGTGACTTCTCTACCATCTGGCAACAGACCCGACAGTCGTTATCTCAGGCTTCTTAACGCATAAAGGCATAAGCGGATAAAAGTGAAAGACCTCTTCCGTCCTTCTCTCCTGGTGACATGGTGTGGCTTTCATCCAAGTACATCCGCTTCAAGATCCCCTTTACAAGCTCGGTCCTCGCTACCTTGGTCCCTTCCAGATTCTACAAAAAATCAAACTCCGTCTACCTGCTACATTACATATTCCCAATTCCTTCCCTGTCTCTCTCCTCAAGCCTCTTGTCATAAACTGGTTTTCTCAGAAGAATCTTGTCCCCACACCTGTCTCTGGCGCTTCTGACATATTCAAGGTTTAAGAGATTCTTGCTACAAAGACTTTGAGAGGTATGCAAATTTTTTGGGTCGACTGGGAGGGTTACGGTCCTGAGGAGAGATCTTGGGAGCCTGAGGAGAATATCCTGGACCGTGACCTTCTCAGAAGTTTTCTGAGTCGAAAAAGGAGGGGGAGACCAAAGGGGGGGGGGGTACTATTACGTTATGCTCCCCAGCCGCACATGCTGGCCATGAAAGCATGGTCCCGTTACCTGCTGCTGCCGGCGGGGCTGGGACTCGCATCGCGGGACTCTCCCACATGCGAGCCCCAGTCCGTCACTCACCTGGTGGAACTCCTGCCCCAGCCTCTGCCTCACTGCTCCGGCACGTGTGTCCCCGTCCCCTAGGGCGCGCACGCAACAAAGCTTTAAGATTTAAAGGGCCAGTGCGCTCATTAGTGTGATTCACCTGTGGTTCGTTTATATATACCTCCACCCTCCTCACTCCCCTGCCGGATCTTTGTTGCCTTGAGCCTGAGAGATAACATTCCTATTTCTGCCTTGCCGTGTATCTGATCCTTCACTTTGTGACCCAACATTGCTTCTCTGCTGCCTGCCTATTGACCTCCTGCTACATCCTGACTATGCAACCGTGCCGCCTGCCCTGACCTTCTGCTATCCATACTATGAGCTGCCTTATTCCTCCTGTGCCTCGCATCTCCTCAGCTGCCTGTGTGGTCGAGCCGTGACAGAGGTAGCGACCTGGGTGCCTCCTGCCGCAGCAAGTCCATCCTGCTTTGCGGCGTGCTCTGGTGAAAACAAGCGGAACCTTAGACTCCGCTCCCTGGTACGGTCAGAGTCATCTGCCACACTATGTACTATGTTACATCAATTTTTTTAAATTAAAATTTAAGATTTATATTAGATTTCCAAGTTTAACCTGTAAAGGACCAAGGACGTACCGGTACGTCCCGTGTCCTTTCCCTTTCTATTAACCCTTTAGGCGCGGCGTTCAAAGTTGAACACTGAGTCTAAAGTGAAAGTAAAACAATGCCGGTTAGCTCAGGGAGCTGTTCGGGATCGCCAGAGCGAAATCGCGGCATCCCATACAGCTTACAAGACAGCCGGAGGATCCCTACCTGCCTCCTCGCTGTCCGATCGCCGAATGACTGCTCAGTGCCTGAGATCCAGGCATGAGCAGTCATGCAGCAGAATCATTGATCACTGATTTCCTATGAGAAACCAGTGATGAATGTAAAAGATCAGTGTGTGCAGTGTTATAGCTCCCTTTGGGAGCTATAACATTGCAAAAAAAAAGTGAAAAACCCCCCTTTTCCCATTTAAAAAAAAAAAACTGTGTAAATAAAAATACAATAAATATATGGGGTATCGCCACGTGCGGAAATGTCCGAATTATAAAAATATATAATTAATTAAACCGCACAGTCAATGGTGTACGCGCAAAACAATTCTAAATCCAAAAGTGTATTTTTGGTCACTTTTTATATCATAAAAAAATGAATAAAAAGCGATCAATTAGTCTGATCAATACAATAATAGTACTGCTAAAAACTTCAGATCACAGCACAAAAAGTGAGCCCTCATACCGTCCCATTAGCGGAAAAATAAAAAAGTTATAGGGGTCAGAAGATGAGAATTTTAAACATATACATTTTCCTGTATGTAGTTATGATTTTTTTCAGAAGTACGACAAAATACAACCTATATAAGTAGGGTATCGTTTTAATCGTATGGACCTACAGAATAAAAAGAATGTGGTATTTTTACCGAAAAATGTACGGTGTAGAAACAGAAGCCCCCAAAAGTAAAAAAATGGCAATTTTTTTCAATTTTGTCTTACAAAGATTTTTTTTCCGTTTCGCCATAGATCTTTCGGTAAAATGACTGATGTCATTACAAAGTAGAATTGATGGCACAAAAAATAAGCATCATATGGATTTTTAGGTGCAAAAGTCAAAGAGTTATGATTTTTTTAAAGGTAAGGTGGAAAAAATGAAAGTGCAAAAACGGAAACCCCCCTGGTCCTTAAGGGGTTAATATCCCGGCGTTTACTTTGAATAATACTGCATGACCACAAAACCCAATCTAACAAGGAGTCACATGGCAGCACAATGACAGAGCCTAGAGGTGGCAGCAGCCTGACGAGACCATAGGGCCTCACAATAGAAAAGATTAAAGATATTTTGAAAACTTAAATTGAAGATTTTAGATACATGAAAAATGTAAAAGTTAAATTTAAGGTTCCAACAGCATAAAGAGACCATATGGTGGCACAATGACTCTGGAGGTGGAAACAGAATGATGTGACCATAGGGCCTCAAAATTCCTAAGATTAAAAGATACATTTTCAAACTTTAATTGAAGATTTATGGTAGCTAGTGCAACCATAACATTTTTTAGGTAATGTCCCAGCAGCATGAGGAGACCACATAGCGGCAAAATGACACAGCCTGGAAGTGGCACTAGCATGAGGAGACCAAAATGTGGCGAATTACCAAGCCTGGAGGTGGCAGCAGCAAGAGCAAGACCATATGGTGACAGAATGGCACAGCATGGAGGTGGCCGCAGCCTGACCAGACCAAAGGGCCTCACAATTTAAAAGATTAAAGACATTTTTTACATTTGCATGTTGCCTTGTTAACATCCTCCGGATACTTTATGAAAAACTGCCACACCTCAGAGTAGCTGATTTTGCCTGCACTGACTGCTACTGCCACGAACTTCCCGGATCCCTGTTCCACTACCTCCTGGGCAGGTAGGCTGGCGCGAAGCAGGTGGTCTACCCCGGGCACGTTTGGTTCCAGACTTCCCACTGCTGCCACCATGCTGACTCCCAACCATGCTACCACCTTGCTGGCTCAACTGCTGCCTCATGAGCAACCTGTCACCCTCTTTTCCTGATGATGGAGCCCTTCTGCACCCAGCTCCCAAGTGTGATCGGCTTTATCATCATCGAGTTGTGTCAGCACGTCACTGATGTCCTCCTCAGGTTCCTCAACAGTGTGTGCTTCAGGAGCCTGAACACTCCCAACACCACCTATCATGCCACTTTCCTCATCACTACTTGTCCGCCTAGCGAAGGAAGCGGGGGATGCCTCCTCCACTTCTTGGCTGGGCTGCTGACTGTCCTCTAGTTGGTCGTCCTCATTAAAAAGTGGAGCTGAACCCACAGCATAGGATACTTCTGTTGGAGTAGGAAAAGCATAGGAGAGAGACATTTGAAGGACAGGGACTGCTCCCGGGCCATGCCAACTGATGGTTGTGTCTGAGGAACTCATCAACTGTTGACTGGGGGTGTCAGATGTCACTTGTGATGAAGTGGAAGACCGAGTTAACCAGTCAATGACAGCAGATGGGTTGCTGGTCGAGACACGACCACTAGCTGAAACCAGGAACTCTGGCCTCTCGCTGCAACTCCTGCTGCCACTCGCCCCTAGTCAGCTACGCATGATGAATTCAGGCCTCTGCCACTCCTATGTGCACGTTCTGACACTTCTCTGACATACTTAGTGCGTATATGAGGGAAGTACAATATGCTTCACTACGCTTAAAACTGTATTTTTCTAGAACAACAGCAGGTGTGTACTTTTGTCTAGCCTTTCACAGTAACTAGGCCCTTAAGACTTTAACAGGAACAAAATGGTACAACACTTAGATGTACGTATGCGTTATGCACTTATGAGGGGAGTTCAATGCACTCCAGTAAGTTTTAAACAGTATTTGACTACAACACCAGCAGGTGTGTACTTTTGGGCAGGTATGTACTTTTGGCTAGCCTTTTACAGTAACTAGGCCCTTAAAGGGGTATTCCAGGATTTTTTTTTTATTTGACTATGCTATAGGGGCTGTAAAGTCAGTGTAGTTCATAATATAGTGTCTGTACCAGTGTGTTACGGTTTTCTCACAATTCTTCTGTGATTTTTGCTCCAATATTTATTTTTACCAGCATACAAAATGACTGTTGTCTCAGATTTTTCCCAGTTTGCAATGCGGCCGACACCTGACTCACTAGTCAGCTGATGACAGGGAGCCTGTCTGCTTCAATGGGTGGCGGGATAGCTGGGTGGGAGAGGGATCAATCTGCAACAGCTGTAGGCACCCTGATTGAAAACCACACTGATTTGAATGGATACAGCTCATTTATGTTTCAATGGGTGGGGTGGCTGATGTGTGGGATGGAGGGAGATGGAATTGTGGGATTTGTAGTCAAAAAAAGAAAAGTCAAACAGGAAATACAAGTTTACAAAAAGCTAGCCGCAGTGTTAAGGTAATCTGACAACATAACTATTTGGCCCCAAGACAAGCGCAGATCCTTCCTAAGCATGTCCATCACTGCCTGCCAGGTACGTACTAAAATCACCTTATGGTGGATAACCCTTATAAGACTTTAACAGGAACAAAATGGTACAACACCTTTTTTTTGCTCTTTCTCTGTCTGGGAGATCACAGGTGGAACAGTTAATTAATTAGGAGCAGATAAATTGCAGGTGTTTGTAGGCAGCTAGCCCTTTGCATCCAGTCTCTCCCAGCAGTGAAACAGCAAGGAAGTCTCTGCTAACTATAAGAGGGAAGTATACAAGAGATTGTTTGAGCTGTGATTGTTTTGAACTGTATACAAGAGTGTGGGTATAAAAGTGAGAGGGACTTAACATTAAGGGACTTTAAATTCAGGGAGTTTAATTGATATATTTGATTGTTATTTTTTTTTTTTATTGATATTTTTGCAATCCCCAAACCTAGAATGGCCTCCATGTTGGAAAATGCAGTCTGGTGTGCATCTTACACAATGTATGCAATCCTTGAGCAGCAGTTTGAGGGTAAATATTGTTGTGTGAGATTTGAGCGAGTTGTTCGTTTGGAAGCCCAGATCCTGGATCTAGAGGAACAACTGGCAACATTGAGATGCATTGACAACCCGGAGAGGAGTCTCCTGCTCACTGAGCAGGCACTCTCGGGGGTAGAGGTGGGGGAGGACAGTGGGGCGAAGTTGCAGGACAGTCAGGCAGCTACCTGGGTTACAGTTAGAAAGCGGGGTAGGGGAAAAAGTGTCAGGGAGGCTAGTCCTGAACTGGCACACCCCAACAAGTTTGCCTGCTTGGCAGATGAGGGGGATGCAATTTCAGAGCTAGCAGTACTGCAGCAGGATACTGCCTCTGACCGCCAGGGGGGGTCTGCTCCAGTAAGGAGGGAGGGAGGAGTGCAGGGCAGGCCAGACAGGTACTGGTAGTGGGGGACTCAATTATTAGGGGGACAGACAGGGCGATCTTTCACAAAGACCGGGATCGCCGAACAGTGTGTTGTCTACCTGGCGCTCGAGTTCGGCACATCGCGGATCGGGTTGACAGGTTGCTGGGCGGGGCTGGAGAGGACCCAGCAGTCACGGTACATATTGGCACCAATGACAAAGTAAGAGGTAGGTGGAGTGTCCTTAAAAATTATTTCATGGACTTAGGCCGCAAGCTTAAGGCAAGGACCTCCAAGGTAGTATTTTCTGAAATACTACCAGTACCACGAGGCCCACCAGAGAGGCAGCAGGAGATTAGGGAGGTAAACAAGTGGCTCAAAAGCTGGTGTAGGAAGGAGGGGTTTGGGTTTATGGAGAACTGGGCCGACTTCACTGTCGGTTACCGGCTCTATCGTAGGGACGGGCTGCACCTCAATGGGGAGGGTGCAGCTGTGCTTGGGGAGAAGATGGCTAGAAGGGTGGAGGAGTGTTTAAACTAGGGACTTGGGGGGAGGGAACCTACAGCAAAGAGGGGGAAGATAGCGTAGATAGAGAGGTGGGAATTATTAATGTACCTGGGGGTGGAGCGGAGGGAGGGGTTAGAATAGTTAATAGGAAAAGGCTTCATAGGAAAATAAAACATATACCCTTGAATCCCATTAACCCCAATAACATAAAGGATGGAAATGTAAAGTGTATGTTCACAAATTCCAGAAGCCTAGCAAATAAAATGTGGAGGCCTTGATACTGGAGGAACATATTGATATAGTTGGGGTCACTGCGACATGGCTGGACTCCTCGCATGACTGGGCTGTCAATCTGCAGAGGTTTACATTGTTTCGCAAGGATAGAATGTACAGGAAAGGTGGTGGAGTCTGTCTGTATGTAAGAAGTGGTATGAAAGCCAGTGTGAACGATGCCATAGTGTGTGATGATTCTGAGGATGTGGAATCACTGTGGGTAGAATTACAAAAGGAGGGAAATACTGAAAAAATATTTGGTGTAATCTACAGACCCCCTAATATGACTGAGGAAATAGAAGGTCGGCTGTATAAACAAATAGAGAGGGCCGCCCGGGCAGGTACAGTGGTAATAATGGGAGATTTTAACTATCCAGACATAGATTTAAAATGTAGAAAACAAAGACAGACGGGGAAGGCAAAAACATATAACTTTAAAAAGGCAAACTTCCCTGGGCTGAGGGCTGCACTACAGGACATAGACTGGGGGAGGTGTTGTCAAATACTGATACAGAAGGTAAATGGGAAATTTTTAAATCAACTCTAAATAACTATACAGCTAAATATATACCAAAGGGGAACAAATATAAACGATTAAAACTAAATCCTACATGGCTGACAAATGATGTTAAAAGAGCAATAAACAACAAAAAAAGTAGCCTTCAAAAAATACAAATCTGAGGAGTCAGCTATAACATTTAAACAGTACAAAGAGCTTAATAAAATCTGTAAAAATGTAATAAAAACTGCAAAAATTCAAAATGAGAAACAGGTGGCCAAAGAAAGCAAAACTAATCCTAAATATTTTTTTTAGATATATAAATGCAAAAAAACCAAGGACAGAGCATGTAGGACCCCTTAATAATGATAATGGGGAGGTTGTCACGGGCGATAAAGAGAAGGCGTAGTTACTGAATGGGTTCTTTAGTTCTGTATATACTAGGGAAGAAGGAGGAGCTGGCATTGGCCAGGTCAGTGCTGGTAACACACCATGTAATGTACTGAACTGGCTTAATGTAGAGATGGTACAAGGTAAGTTAAGTAAAGTAAATGTAAGCAAATCTCCAAGACCTGATGGACTACACCCAAGAGTTCTTAGAGAGGTAAGTTCAGTAATATCTGTACCCTTGTTCATGATATTTAGAGATTCTCTGGTGTCTGATATTGTGCCAAGGGACTGGAGCAAGGCGAATGTGGTACCAATCTTCCAGTAGGGCTCTAGGTCTTCCCCAGGAAACTATAGACCGGTAAGTTTAACGTGCACTGTGGGTAAATTGTTTGAAGGACTTATAAGGGATTACATACAGGAATACATAGGGGATAATTGTATTATAAGTGATAGCCAGTATGGGTTTACTAAGGATAGAAGTTGTCAAACCAATCTAATTTGCTTTTATGAAGAGGCGAGTAGAAGCCTTGACAGAGGAATGGCTGTGGATATAGTGTTTCTGGATTTTGCTAAAGCGTTTGATACTGTCCCTCATAGATGTCTGACAGGTAAGTTAAGGTCTTTGGGCTTGGAAACTTTAGTTTGTAACTGGATTGAACACTGGCTCATGGATCGTACCCAGAGAGTGGTGGTCAATGATTCGTACTCTGATTGGTCCCCGGTTATTAGTGGTGTACCCCAAGGTTCAGTACTGGGACCGCTGTTGTTTAATTTATTTATCAATGATATAGAGGATGGCATTAACAGCTCTGTTTCTATCTTTGCAGATGACAACAAGCTTTGCAGCACAGTACAGTCTATAGAGGATGTGTATAGGTTACAAGATGACTTGGATAGATTAAGTGTCTGGGCATCCACTTGGCAAATGAGGTTCAATGTGGATAAATGTAAAGTTATGCATCTGGGTACTAATAACCTGCATGCGTCGTATGTCTTAGGGGTGATTAAACTGGCAGAGTCACTGGTAGAGAAGGATCTGGGTGTACTTGTAGATCACAGACTACAGAATAGCATGCAATGTCCGGCTGCTGATTCCAAGGCCAGCAGGATATTGTCATGTATCAAAAGAGGCATGGACTCGAGGGACAGGGACATAATACTCCCCCTTTATAAAGCATTGGTACGGCCTCATCTGGAATATGCTGTTCAGTTTTGGTCACCAGTCCATAAAAGGGACATTGTGTTGCTGGAAAGGGTGCAGGCAGGCTGGAAGTGGATCCTCTGTGTCAGCGAGGGATTGGCGTGGACCGTACCTGTGGACCGGTTCTAAGTTGCTACTGGTATTCACCAGAGCCCGCCGCAAAGCGGGATGGTCTTGCTGTGGCGGTAGCAACCAGGTCGTATCCACCGGTAACGGCTCAACCTCGCTGACTGCTGAGAGTGGCGTGGGACAGGAGGACTAGACAGAGGCGAGTTCAGACGCAGCAGAAGGTCAAGGCAGGCGGCAAAGGTTTGTAGTCAAGGGCAACGGCAGAAGGTCTGGTAACACTGGTAAGGCAATCACAGGAACACTTTCACTAGGCACAAGGCAACAAGATCCGGCAAAGCAGGGAAGGGGAAGTGAGGTAATATAGGCCTGGAGCAGGTGAGCTAATTACACTGATTGGGCCAGGCACCAATTAGAGGTGCGCTGGCCCTTTAAATCTTAGAGAGCTGGCGCGCGCGCGCCCTAGAGAGCGGAGCCGCACGCGCCAGGACGTGACTGCCGGGGACCGGGACAGGTAAGTAGATTGGGATGCAATCCGCGAGCGGGCGCGTCCCGCTATGCGAATCGCATCCCCGCCGGCAGTGTCAGTGCAGCTCTCCTGGTCAGCGGGTCTGACTGGGGCGCTGCAGAGAGGAGAACGCCGCGAGCATTCCGGGGAGGAGCAGGGACCCAGAGCGATCGGCGTAACAGCGACTAAACTAATATGGGGCATGGAGCATCTTAGCTATTAGGAGCGATTAAAGGAGTTACAATTGTTTAGTCTTGAGAAGAGACGTTTAAGGGGGGATATGATAAACGTATATAAATATATTAATAGCCCATACAAAACATATGGAGGAAAACTGTTCCAGGTTAAGCCCCCTCAAAGGACAAGTGGGCACTCCCTCCGTTTGGATAAGAAAGGGTTTAGTCTCAAGGGGCAACACGCCTTCTTTACCATAAGAACTGTGAATTTATGGAACAGTCTACCTCATGAACTAGTCACAGCAGGAACGATTAATAAATTTAAAACAGGGTTAGATACATTCCTGGAACAAAATAACATTAATGTTTATGCAGAATTATAAAATCCCATCCCTTCCCCCAATATCCCACCACATCCCTACCCTTCAATTCCCTGGTTGAACTTGATGGACGTATGTCTTTTTTCGACCGTACTAACTATGTAACTATGCAACCTAGATGTACGTATGTGGTATGCACTTATGAAGGGAGGACAATGCGCTACAGTACGCTTAAAAAAGTATTTTTTGTACAACACCAGCAGGTGTGTACTTTTGCCTGGCATTTTACAGTATCTAGGCCCTTAAGACTTTAACAGGAAGAAAATAGTACACCACTTAGATGTACCTATGTAGTATGCACTTATGAGGGGAAGTCAATGCGCTACAGTACACTTAAAAAAATATTTGTGCACAATACTAGCCAGTATGTACTTTTGCCTTGCCTTTCACAGTATCTAGGCCCTTGAGACTTTAACAGGAACAAAATAGTACACCACTTAGATGTGCGTATGTGGTATGCACTTATGAGGGGAGGGCAATGTGCTCCAGTATGCTTTAAAAAGTATTTTTGTACAACACCAGCAGTACAAACCAGTGCTGCAACACACAGTCACTGTGTACAATACCCAAAATTGCACTTTCTCTCTCAATCTCCTTCCTTATCAGTGTTTTTATGCAGGATTTGTTTTTGAGCTGAATTGCTGCTGTTCTGTGCAACACACTGTGCAACACACTGCTCTCTGTCCCTCTCTGTAATAGAACACTGTAGTGACTGAAAGGTGAATCGCTGCAGTAAGAATGCTTTTCTGTGCAACACACACTGCTCTCTGTCCCTCTGTGCAACAGAACACTGATGTGACTAGGAGGTGAATTGCTGCTGGAAAAATGCTTTTCTGGCCAACCCAAAGCACTGTCTGTCGATATCTGTCTCTCTGCATTGAAAGGCTGAAGTGATTGGCCGCAATATGGCTGCCGATTATATAGGGCTGTGACATCACAGGGGTGACTGACTGCTGATAGGCTGCACTCTGCATGTGATACAGGGTCATCCAGCCTACCCTTGTTCCTGCCCTTCCAGGATTCCTTGCCCCATGTCCTCACATGTGGATCTGCCATTTTAGATGCCCTGGAGTCTGGACCGCACTAAATGGAGTTTAATGAAGTGATTCGCACAATCAAATCGTGCCGATATTTGCTTTTGTTACGAATCACATTTTTCCTGAAATTCGTAACAAATTTAGATTTGTCAGATTCGATTCTCTCATCCCTAGTCCTAATGTAAACCTTGTTGAAGTGCTATAGCAGTACAGATCCCTGTTAGGATGGTGGACAACCCTTGTAAACAGCAGAAAAGACTATCTAAACCCAATGTCAAAGACAAAAACACAGCTGGGCCCATGGTGATTTATTTTCGGTATATTTTTGCTGATTGCCAGCACTTTGTCATAATGAATTCCTTACAAGCCATGACTGTTCTCTGACAGCCTCATATGCTGTAATTTTGTTTTCAGGCAAAACATATGTTGGCCATGGATGGCTGCCTACTGATAACCAGTGAGTGAACAAGCAGAAATAAAGTGAACACACAAAAAGTGTGATGATTGATGCTCGTACCTTTACAACATAGATAAAACACATTCCAGACCTTTCCATGGAGGTCCACAACAACCCTATTATACATTTTCCTAATGTATTCTCTTTTTTATGTTACATCACATGGATAGAATTCTATTCTCCCTTGTACATGTATTTGCTTCAGTTTATACTTGACAATTATCTTACAGTATTTTTCACAGTGGCGGTTAAATTTCAGTCTATGATGTAGCATCCTTCAGCATAGTTGGTGGGCTTGGGCATATATTCAGTATCCAGTCGGAACAAACAGAGCTGCAGTATAAACCAGCAAAAACTTCACAAACTTGAGAATCTGCTGTAGGTAAAATACCAACAGACAGTGGACAATAAAGAGAAGCTCAGATACATAGCCAAGTGGCCAACATAGTCATAAATCAATGGCAGCTAAGCACTATTCATAGGTTATGGCTGACATAAATTGTCTCTTTAGATAAGAGCCATGTTATGTTCTTTGGTATCTATGAAGGGTACAATGTATAAGCACTTTGTCTATCACTGATACTATATCTGAAAATGATTTATTAAAGCAAAAAATGTAAGAGAAACTCTCCTGCAAATAGGATTGGAGTATATACATTCTGGGGGTGGAGGATTATTGAGATCCTTCCACTGTAGAGTATTATGGGAACAATTAGAGATGAGGGGATTTTTGAAAAATTCGATTTGGCCGATTTGCCGAATTTTCAGAAAAAAATCAGATCTGTACGAATTTATTTGCGGCGAATCTGTATAAAAAAATGGTTATTTCTGTCCCACAGAGAGCCTCAATAGGGGTGTAGAACACTTTGCCTTGCTGTAACACGCATAGGGTGTTTGCTAGGTTAGTGAAATAATACTGTTATTCAGTAGGACATACAGATTAGAGGCATTGCTATTAGAATCACTTTAGCAGAGCGGCACAATGACAGAGCCTGGAGGTGGCATCAGTGTGAGGAGACCATATAGTGGCTGAATGACACAGCCTAGAGGTGGCGGAAGTATGAGGAGACCATATAGTTGCAAAATGAGACAGCCTGGAGGTGGCAGCAGCAGAAAGAGAACATATGGTGGCAGAATGAGACAGCCTGGAGCTGACATCAGCATAAGAAGAACATATGGTGGCAGTATGAGACAGTCTGGAGATGGCATCAGCAGCATCAGACATAGTGGGGCGGTGGGTGGCAATACCAGTATCCGGTGACGAAGGTGGGTGAAAAGAAGGGAACTTGGCATCAGATGTGTGGCATCATGCGGGTGGGAGGATCAGAATAGAAGCTGAGGCAGGCAGGTAGGCAGAAGAAAACATTCTCTTTTGTAAAAGTGTTAGTGTGCACAAGTAGGGATGAGCGAATCAAATTCTGACAAATCAGAATTTGTTATGAATTTCAGGAAACATTCGATTCGTAACGAATGTGAACATCGCCGCGATTGGATCGCACAAATCTCTTCAATAAACTCCACTTAGTGCCTTCCATGCTCAAGAGGCCGGGTATCTAAAATGGCGGATCCACATGTGAGGACATGGGCAAGGTATCAAGGGAAGGTGGGAACAAGGGTTGGCGGGAGGACCCTGAATCAAATGTAGCATGCCGCCTATCAGCAGCCAGTCACCCCTGTGATGTCACAGCCTTTTATCATTGGCAGCCATCTTGCAGCCAGTCACATCAGCGTTCTATTACACACAGAGAGGGACAGACATCAGTGTGTGTTGCACAGAAAATAATTTTTACAGAAGCGATTCACCTCAAGCCCAAATCCAGCCTAGAAGCACTGGGCGGGAAGGGAGAGAGATTGAGAGAGAAAGTGCAATTTTGGGTGTAGTACACAGTGACTGTGTGCTGCAGCACTGGTGTGTACAAAAACTGAAAAGCTAATAGAAGCTAGCTAGTTAGGGTGAGCAGAGCACTAAAAGCGTATTGTCCTCTATTAGGTGTAACCTGTGCGTACATCTATGTGGTGTACAATTTTGTTCCTGTTAAAGTCTTCAGGGCCTAGATACTGTGAAAGGCCAGGCAAAAGTACACACCTGCTGGTGTTGTAGACAAATATTGTTTTAGGCGTACTGAAACGCAATGTCATCCCCTCATAAGTGCACACACCATACGTATATCTAAGTGGTGTACCATTTTGTTCCTGTTAAAGTCTTAAGGGCCTAGATAATGTGAAAGGCCAGCCAAAAGTACACACCTGCTGGTGCTGTAGACAAAAACTGTTTTAAGCGTAGTAGAGCGTGGCAGAAGTGGAAAGTCTGGAGCCAAACGTGCCCAGGGGAGACCACCTGCTTCGCGGAAATCTACCTTCCCGGGAACAGTGGTTCCTGGAGTCGGCAGCAGTAGCAGTCATTCAGTGCGGACTGTTGGTGGGAAAATCAGCTACTTGGCTGTGTGAGAGTTTTTCATCAAGCATCCGGAGGATGTTAACCTGGCCACATGCAAGATGTGTCGGCAGAAGGTGAAGCGTGGCCAGGGTCCCAATGTTGGCAACACAGCCCTGCTTCAATATATGCAGTGTCACAATAAAGTGGCCTGGGAGAACCGTGGCTCTGATGTGGTGGTGCAGCCTGCTGCATCATCAAGTGGCACACCACTCCCTGTTTCAGCCAGCCAAGGTTCCACCACCTGAGCCGAAGGGAGCTGTGTGTCATACCCATTTTCTGTTGCTCCAGATGCTCCTGCTCCTCTAACTTTGAGTCAGTCATTCTGCCAGTAATCCATCGGCGAAGCCATGTCCAAGAGACAACAGTATGCGCCCACTGATCCAACGGAGCAGAAGTTGAATGTGCTCTTGTCCAAGAAGCTGGTGCTGTAGTCCCTCAATTTTTAGGTGGTGGACTCTGCACCTTTCAGAGAACTGATGGCTTGTGCAATACCAGCCCTGTACAATTTTGTGGAACAGAAGGGGGGCCATTCCTTGAGCCTGTAGATGTGTACCAAAGTACACGGCAGCGCAGATGTGTGGAGCTGTAACTACGGTCAGGGACAATACATGTCCTTTACGGCCCACTGGGTGAATGTGCTTCCTGCACAGTCACAACAGCAACTTGGACAGGTCACGCCGCTTCTGCCTTCACACTCTCATACCGTTTGTCCTGTGACAGTGTGCAAATCTGCCTCCTCATCCTCCACCTTGTCCTCAGCTTCCACTGCACGGACAAGTCTCAGTGCCCCTCCAGCATACCATGTGTGCAGGGCATGGAGGTGTCACACTGTTCTTCACATGGTTTGCCTTGGCGAACAGAGTCACATTGGGGAGGAACTGCTAAAAGTAATTCGTAAAGAAATCAAATCATGACTTACTCTGAGAAAACTGGAAATGGGAACCATTGGTGACCGACAATTGGAAGAACATCTTGTCTGCGCTGCGACAAGGAAGCCTGAGACATGCGCCCTGCATGGCACAAGTGTTCAATCTGGTTGTCAAGCAGTTCCTGAAGTGTTCCCCTCATCTGCAAGACATCCTAACAATGGGAAGGAAACTTTACAAGCACTTCAGCCAAGCACACCCTCCTTGAGCTGCAGTGTCAGAACGGTATCCCCCAACATAGTCTATTTTGTGACGTTTCTACATGTTGAAATTTCACCCTTTATATGTTGGACCGACTATATGAATAGAGAAAAGCCATCACCGATTACTGATCAAAGCGGATAGGTGGACTCGCCTGCGAAACTTCAATGTAAACCAGTGGCAGCTCATACGTGATACCTGCCATTTGCTCAGGACCTTTGAGGAAGCCACCTTATTAGTCTTAGATCATGGGATGAACAACATCATTCCACTGCTTCATTTACTGCAACAGGCGTTGGAAACGATGGCTGGTAAGGGCAATGGAGACGTGGCGCCTACATCCCACGGTCACATGAGTCCTCTGGGGGCTGAACTGGAGCAGGAGGAGGAGGGGGAGGGGCACAGTGGAGCACAATTTAGGTTTCACGAGTTGGACAGTTTTTCCAGTCATATGACAGGAGTGAAGGAGAAGGAGCAACTAGAGGAGCAAGAGGGTTGTGAGGAAGGTGAGACAGAGGACCCAGACACACAGTGGCAGTATGCATTGGAGATGGAACCGGGGAGTTCCTTTGAGTCACTTGAACAAATGGCCCGATGCATGCTCACTTGCTTGCGTAGTGACTGCCGAATTGTCACCAATCGGCAGCGGGATGACTTCTGGCTCTCCACCTTATTAGACCCTCGCTACCGGCACAAAGTTGGGGCCTTTTTTACAACCACTGAGAGGGAGGACAAACTGACCTACTACAGAGACATCCTACGTAGTCAGTTGGCCAATGCCTATCTGCGCCATCGTCCATCCTCTCGCAGGTCTGACTCGGGGGGCCCTCAGCGCTAACCTTCCACTGCCATGGCTTCTGGGGAGGGGTGGGGTGGCAGGAACAGTACCAGCTCCATCAGCAGCAGCCTGAGTCTACAGTCGCTGATGAATAGCTTTCTTCACCCGCATAGTGAAGCAACCCATTAGCAACAGGTAGACCTGGAGCAGGAACTGAACCAGCAGGTGGTGGGATACCTTGACATAACCATGCAAACACACCTTAAAGCATACCTATCATAGTTAAAAAAAAAAAATAAAAAAAATAAAAAGCGATATGTTACCGTGTCCCTAATCCTGATGTGTATGTCACGATTCGGCTGGCAGGAGGTGGATCCTCTGTGCCAGAGAGGGATTGGCGTGGACCGTGCTAGTGGACCGGTTCTAAGTTACGACTGGTTTTCACCAGAGCCCGCCGCAAAGCGGGAGGGTCTTGCAGCGGCGGTAGTAACCAGGTCGTATCCACTAGCAACGGCTCAACCTCTCTGACTGCTGAAGATAGGCGCGGTACAAGGGAGTAGACAAGAGCAAGGTCGGACGTAGCAGAAGGTCGGGGCAGGCAGCAAGGATCGTAGTCAGGGGCAACGGCAGGAGGTCTGGAACACAGGCTAGGAACACACAAGGGAACGCTTTCACTGGCACAATGGCAACAAGATCCGGCAAGGAAGGGAAGGGGAAGTGAGGTTAAATAGGGAAGTGCACAGGTGAATGACTGATTAGACCCACTGCGCCAATCAGCGGCGCAGTGGCCCTTTAAATCGCAGAGACCCGGCGCGCGCGCGCCCTAGGGAGCGGGGCCGCGCGCGCCGGGACAGGACCGACGGAGAGCGAGTCAGGTACGGGAGCCGGGGTGCGCATCGCGAGCGGGCGCCACCCGCATCGCGAATCGCATCCCGGCTGGGGGCGGTATCGCAGCGCACCCGGTCAGTAGATCTGACCGGGGCGCTGCAGTAGCGAGGATGTTGCGAGCGCTCCGGGGAGGAGCGGGGACCCGGAGCGCTCGGCGTAACAGTACCCCCCCCCTTGGGTCTCCCCCTCTTCTTGGAGCCTGGGAACCTGAGGAGCAGACTTTTGTCTAGGATGTTGTCCTCAGGTTCCCAGGATCTCTCTTCAGGTCCACAGCCCTCCCAATCAACCAAAAAGAACCTTTTTCCTCTGACCGTCTTGGAGGCCAGTATCTCCTTCACTGAGAAGACGTCAGAAGAACCTGAAACAGGAGTGGGAGAAACAAGCTTGGGAGAGAAACGGTTGATGATGAGGGGTTTAAGAAGAGAGACATGAAAGGCATTAGGAATACGAAGAGAAGGAGGAAGAAGAAGTTTGTAAGAGACAGGATTAATTTGGCACAAGACTTTGAAAGGACCAAGATAGCGTGGTCCCAGTTTGTAACTGGGGACACGAAAGCGGACATATTTAGCGGAGAGCCATACCTTGTCTCCGGGAGCAAAAATGGGGGGAGCTCTTCTTTTCTTATCGGCAAACTTTTTCATGCAAGATGAAGCCTGTAAAAGAGAATTTTGGGTCTCTTTCCATATGGTGGAAAGATCACGAGTCACTTCATCTACAGCGGGCAAACCAGAGGACAAGGGAATAGGGAGGGGGGGAAGAGGGTGACGGCCGTACACCACGAAAAATGGGGATTTAGCAGAAGATTCAGAGACTCTAAAGTTGTACGAGAATTCGGCCCAAGGTAGAAGATCTGCCCAGTCATCCTGGCAGGAGGAAACAAAATGCCGTAAATAGTCACCCAGGACCTGGTTAATTCTTTCTACTTGCCCATTGGATTGAGGATGATAAGCAGAAGAGAAGTTTAATTTAATCTTGAGTTGTTTACAGAGAGCCCTCCAGAATTTAGACACGAATTGGACACCTCTATCCGAGACAATCTGGGTGGGCAAACCGTGAAGACGAAAAATGTGTACAAAAAATTGTTTTGCCAACTGAGGCGCTGAAGGAAAACCAGGAAGAGGAATAAAATGTGCCGTCTTGGAAAATCGATCAACGACCACCCAAACAACAGTGTTGCCATGGGATGGGGGTAGGTCTGTAATAAAGTCCATACCAATCAGAGACCAAGGCTGTTCGGGGACAGGCAGAGGGTGAAGGAGACCAGCAGGCTTCTGGCGAGGAGTCTTATCCCGGGCACAGACAGTACAGGCCCGCACAAAATCCACAACATCTGTTTCCAGAGTCGGCCACCAATAGAAACGAGAGATGAGTTGCAAGGACTTTTTGATGCCCGCATGGCCTGCGAGGTGGGAGGAGTGACCCCATTTGAGAATCCCGAGACGCTGGCGTGGAGAAACAAAGGTCTTCCCTGGAGGAGTTTGCCTGATGGAGGCTGGAGAAGAGGAGATCAGACAGTCAGGAGGAATGATGTGTTGCGGAGAGACCTCTACTTCCGAGGCATCCGAGGAACGAGAGAGAGCATCGGCCCTAATGTTCTTGTCGGCAGGGCGAAAATGAATTTCAAAGTTAAAACGGGCAAAGAACAACGACCACCTGGCCTGGCGAGGATTCAGCCGTTGGGCAGACTGGAGATAGGAGAGATTCTTGTGATCGGTGAAAATGATAACTGGAAATTTTGATCCCTCCAGCAGATGCCTCCATTCCTCAAGTGCCAATTTAATGGCCAGTAGTTCTCGATCCCCGATGGAGTAGTTCCTCTCCGCCGGAGAGAAGGTCCTAGAAAAAAAACCACAAGTAACAGCATGCCCGGAAGAATTTTTTTGTAGAAGGACCGCTCCAGCTCCCACTGAGGAGGCATCAACCTCTAATAGGAAGGGTTTAGATGGGTCAGGTCTGGAGAGCACGGGAGCAGAAGAAAAGGCAGACTTGAGCCGTTTAAATGCGTCTTCCGCTTGAGGAGACCAGGACTTAGGATTGGCATTCTTCTTGGTTAAAGCCACGATAGGAGCCACAATAGTGGAAAAATGTGGAATAAATTGTCTGTAATAATTGGCGAACCCCAAAAAACGTTGGATAGCACGGAGTCCGGAGGGGAGTGGCCAATCTAAGACGGCAGAGAGTTTATCTGGGTCCATTTGTAGTCCCTGGCCAGAGACCAAGTATCCTAGGAAAGGAAGAGATTGACATTCAAACAGACATTTCTCCATTTTGGCATAAAGTTGATTGTCTCGAAGTCTCTGAAGAACCATGCGGACATGCTGGCGATGTTCTTCTAAGTTGGCAGAAAAAATCAGAATATCGTCCAGATACACAACAACACAGGAATATAAGAGATCACGAAAAATTTCATTAACAAAGTCTTGGAAGACGGCAGGGGCGTTGCACAGGCCAAAGGGCATGACCAGATACTCAAAGTGTCCATCTCTGGTGTTAAATGCAGTTTTCCATTCGTCCCCCTCCCTGATGCGGATGAGATTATATGCACCTCTTAAGTCCAGTTTGGTAAAGATGTGGGCACCTTGAAGGCGATCAAAGAGTTCAGAGATAAGAGGTAGGGGGTAGCGGTTCTTTACCGTGATTTTATTAAGCCCGCGGTAATCAATGCAAGGACGTAGGGAGCCATCTTTTTTGGACACAAAGAAAAATCCAGCTCCAGCAGGAGAGGAGGATTTGCGGATAAACCCCTTTTTTAAATTTTCCTGGATGTATTCAGACATAGCAAGAGTCTCTGGGGCGGACAGAGGGTAAATTCTGCCCCGGGGTGGAGTAGTGCCCGGGAGGAGGTCAATAGGACAGTCAAAAGGCCTGTGAGGGGGTAAAGTCTCAGCTTGCTTTTTGCAAAATACGTCAGCATAGTCCATATAAGCCTTAGGGAGACCGGTTACAGGAGGAACCACAGGGTCACGGCAGGGAGTACTGGGAACCGGTTTAAGACAGTCCTTGAAACAAGAAGTACCCCAGCTCTTGATCTCTCCTGTGGACCAATCAAGGGTTGGGGAATGGCGTTGAAGCCACGGTAGTCCAAGGAGAATTTCGGAAGTGCAATTGGAGAGGACCAAAAACTCAATTTTTTCGTGATGAGGTCCGATGCACATTAGGAGGGGTTCCGTGCGGTAACGCACGGCACAGTCCAATCTTTCATTGTTAACACAATTGATGTAGAGGGGTCTGGCGAGACTGGTCACAGGGATGTTGAACCTGTTGATGAGAGAGGCCAAAATAAAATTTCCTGCAGATCCGGAATCCAAGAAGGCCTTAGTAGAGAAGGAGAAGGTAGAGGCAGATATCCGCACAGGCACAGTAAGGCGTGGAGAAGCAGAGTTTACATCAAGAACTGTGTCACCTTTGTGCGGAGTCAGCGTACGTCTTTCCAGGCGGGGAGGACGGATAGGACAATCCTTCAGGAAGTGTTCGGTACTGGCACAGTACAGGCAAAGATTCTCCATGCGGCGTCGTGTCCTCTCTTGAGGTGTCAAGCGAGACCGGTCAACTTGCATAGCCTCCACGGCGGGAGGCACAGGAACGGATTGCAGAGGACCAGAGGAGAGAGGAGCCGGGGAGAAAAAACGCCTCGTGCGAACAAAGTCCATATCCTGGCGGAGCTCCTGACGCCTTTCGGAAAAACGCATGTCAATGCGAGTGGCGAGATGAATGAGTTCATGTAGGTTAGCAGGAATTTCTCGTGCGGCCAGAACATCTTTAATGTTGCTGGATAGGCCTTTTTTAAAGGTCGCGCAGAGGGCCTCATTATTCCAGGATAATTCGGAAGCAAGAGTACGGAATTGGATGGCGTACTCGCCAACGGAAGAATTACCCTGGACCAGGTTCAGCAGGGCAGTCTCAGCAGAAGAGGCTCGGGCAGGTTCCTCAAAGACAGTTCGAATTTCCGAGAAGAAGGAGTGTACAGAGGCAGTGACGGGGTCATTGCGGTCCCAGAGCGGTGTGGCCCATGACAGAGCCTTCCCAGACAGAAGGCTGACTACGAAAGCCACCTTAGACCTTTCAGTAGGAAACTGGTCCGACATCATCTCCAAGTGCAGGGAACATTGTGAAAGAAAGCCACGGCAAAACTTAGAGTCCTCATCAAATTTATCCGGCAAAGAAAGTCGTAGGCCGGAAGCGGCCACTCGCTGCGGAGGAGGTGCAGGAGCTGGCGGAGGAGATGATTGCTGAAGCTGTGGTAGTAACTGCTGTAGCATCACGGTCAGTTGAGACAGCTGGTGGCCTTGTTGCGCTATCTGTTGCGACTGCTGGGCGACCACCGTGGTGAGGTCGGCGACAACTGGCAGTGGAACTTCAGCGGGATCCATGGCCGGATCTACTGTCACGATTCGGCTGGCAGGAGGTGGATCCTCTGTGCCAGAGAGGGATTGGCGTGGACCGTGCTAGTGGACCGGTTCTAAGTTACTACTGGTTTTCACCAGAGCCCGCCGCAAAGCGGGATGGTCTTGCAGCGGCGGTAGTAACCAGGTCGTATCCACTAGCAACGGCTCAACCTCTCTGACTGCTGAAGATAGGCGCGGTACAAGGGAGTAGACAAGAGCAAGGTCGGACGTAGCAGAAGGTCGGGGCAGGCAGCAAGGATCGTAGTCAGGGGCAACGGCAGGAGGTCTGGAACACAGGCTAGGAACACACAAGGGAACGCTTTCACTGGCACGATGGCAACAAGATCTGGCAAGGAAGGGAAGGGGAAGTGAGGTTAAATAGGGAAGTGCACAGGTGAATGACTGATTAGACCCACTGCGCCAATCAGCGGCGCAGTGGCCCTTTAAATCGCAGAGACCCGGCGCGCGCGCGCCCTAGGGAGCGGGGCCGCGCGCGCCGGGACAGGACCGACGGAGAGCGAGTCAGGTACGGGAGTCGGGGTGCGCATCGCGAGCGGGCGCCACCCGCATCGCGAATCGCATCCCGGCTGGGGGCGGTATCGCAGCGCACCCGGTCAGTAGATCTGACCGGGGCGCTGCAGTAGCGAGGATGTTGCGAGCGCTCCGGGGAGGAGCGGGGACCCGGAGCGCTCGGCGTAACAGTGTACATATATGTTTTATGTCTCTAGGATCTTTATTTCCAGAGATATAAGCACTTATCTGTTGCTCAGTTACTTTTTCATTGTGCAGACTGGAGGGTGCGTGTCTGTCTGTCTCCCTCACTGTGTCCTGCCTCACATGATCCCTCGTGTGGAGATTGGGGTGTAATGGCAACTGAGAACCGGTGGGTGGAGGGGGTGCCGGCACACACGATCGCAGCTGATAACCGGTGGGGGTTGTAATGGCAGTTGAGAACCGGTGGGGGGGGGGCTGGTGGTGCTACACGGGGGTGACGGCACAAACGATCGCAGCTGAGAACCGGGGGGGGGGGGTGTAATAGCAGTTGAGACGGGGGTGGGGGGGTCGTGTAATGGCAGTTGAGAACCGGATAAGGGCCGAGCACGGGGGCATAATGGGACACAGGATCGGGCGCAACTGAGAACCTGGGGATGGGGGGATCTGCCTGTATCCCGCACTGCCTGTGTATGCACGCTCCCTGCGTGCCCGAGCATAGGCTGTGTGCATACAGCTGAATTCTCCTACACTGGATACCGGCCTGCTTTATGGCCAGTATCTGGTATACTGCAAAATCAGCACTAGTCTGTCTGGCTAAAGACAGACGACCCCTAGTGGTGGCTATTTTTAGATTACATTTCTGGGGAAAATTTATATTTTTTTTAAATAAATTTATATTGCAAAAAGCCATCATATGATTAGTACTGTAACATATAAAAAGTTTTCAACAATGACAGTGCCTCTTTAAAGATCCACTGGACTTCTGGGCAGCCAAACTTGATTTGTTGCCGCAACTAGCAAAGTTTCCCTGGAAAAGCTGTCCTGCCCGGCCAATATTGTGGCATCAGAGTGGGTGTTTAGTGCGGCCGGGACCATAGTAACCCCAAGGAGAACTGGTCTGTCCACAAAAAATGTGGAGAGACTGACCTTTGTGAAGATGAATCAGGCATGGATCAGCCAGGATTTCCACCCACCAATGCCTGATGCATCAGAGTAGATTGACCATGGTGCCACACCAACGCTTCACAAATATGGATAGTGCAAAACATATTTAAGGTGCTGCTCCCCAGTTATAGACATTTCTCGGCATCAGACCACAAGTAAGTATTAAACATATGCATTAGCTAAAACAACTTTTCTTAGGATAAAATATACTGTATGTACCCAAAAGGAAAGGTGTGCAAAAAACACCATATGCCCCCTACACCACCAAGTATTGATGTGATGCAAAGACGTCTAAAAGGTGGAAGGGAACAACGTATGGTCCATTGTAACCGGTGGGGGTAAACACTTCCCCTGTAAGGTCCTACTCTCACATTATTAATTTCCTTCCTGGCAAGAGTTACTTGCCATAAAAAGGGCAGCCTCACACAGCAACCTCTCCACCTGCAAACACTGCCATTTCCCAGGGTTTTTAGGTGGAAATAGAAAGAGTTTTCTGTGTGGGGTGTGAATAACACTTGCCAAGAAGGGAATTAATAGGGCGAGAGTAGGGCCTTACAGGGGAATTTTTTACCCCCAACTGCTACAATGGATAATACGTTGTTCCCTTCCACCTTTTTGAGGAAAGTGTTACTCATCTTAAAAAGGGCGGCCCCACATAGGAACCTCTCCCTATTTCCACCTAAAAACCCTTGGAAATGGCAGTGTTTGCAGGTGGCAATAGGGAGAGGTTGCTGTGTGAGGCCACCCTTTTTAGGGCGTGTAACACTTGCCAAGAAGGGAATCAATAATGCGAGAGTAGGGCCTTACAGGGGAAGTTTTTACCCTCACCGGTTACAATAAACCACGCGTTGTTCCCTTCCATCTTTTAGAGGTCTTCGCATCACATCAATACTTGGTGGTGTAGATGGCACATGGTTTTTTTTGCACAACTTTCCTTTTGTTTGATTTAAAAAAAAATTTGGGGTACATATATTTTATCCGAAGAATATTATTAAAAGTTAAATTTTACGTATTTCATATCCTCAATACTTATTTGTGCACACTAACACTTTTACAAAAGAGAACGTTTTCTTCTGCCTACCTGTCTCAGCTGCCTAATGCAACACATCTGATGCCAAGTTCCCCTTTTTTCACCCACCTTCATCACCTGGTACTGGTATTGTCACCCACTGCCCCACTATGTCACCGGGTCAATTTCAGGACTCCTGATGCTGCTGATGCCACCTCCAGGCTGTCTCATACTGTCACCATATGTTCTCCTCTGCTGCTGCCACCTCCAGGCTGTCTCATTCTGCAACTATATGGTCTCCTCATACTTCCGCCAACTCCAGGCTGTGTCATTCAGCCACTATATGGTCTCCTCATGCTGCCACCAACTCCAGGCTGTGTCAATGTACCACCATGTGGTCTCCTCATGATGTTGGCACATTTAATAAAACATTTTAGTTCATCTATTTAACTCCTTCCAGCAAATGGATGTTCATGAACGTCCATTTTTCCTGTCACTTAAGGCAAATGGACGTTCATAAACGTCCAATACATTTTCTATCACCATCTCTGTTGGCATGGTGATAGAAAAGTCATCGCAGCTGTTCTGGACATGACATTATGCAGCTAAGGACAATTCAGAATGGTCCCCTGCTGCTGATCGTTGTCATTAGTCAGTCAGTTAGTGACTGCCTAATGACAAGAACTTGCAGGGTTCCAGGCTGATCGGGTCTCTGGTGACAGAGACAGCTCTGATCATCCTGATGGATAGGCAGCTGCCACCTCGCTCCTATCCCCTGCCATTAGTCAGATATGCCAACTGACCAATGGCAGTTGGGGGCGGGCACGGCGGGGGTTACCATGGAAATCCCCGCTCTGCCCGCCCCTGGATGTTGGGCAGAGCGGGGGGAGAAGTTGGCGTTGGGTACCTGGGGACTGTCGTCGGGATCAGCGGGGGATCAGCAGCGGATCAGAGGCGGCGGCTGGATCAGCTGTAAGGAAGTGACTGTGGCTGTGAAGGTAGCAGTAAAGATCGCCGTAAAGCTGGGAGACCACTATACAGTGGTGACCAAGCTGTAGCCCTCCAGATGTTGCAAAACGACAACTCTCAGCATGCCCAGACAGTCCAGACATGCTGGGAGTTGTAGTTCTGTAACATCTGCCCCTTCAGATGTAGCAGAACTATAACTCCCAGCATGCCTGGACAGTCTGGGCATGCTTGGAGTTGAAGTTTTGCAACATATGGAGGGCTACAGTTTGGACACCACTGTACAGTGGTCTCCAAACTGTGGCCCAACAGATGTTGCAAAACTACAACTCCCAACATCTCCTTCGGGTGTCTGGGCATGCAGGGAGTTGTAGTTTTGCAACAGCTGGAGGCACACCGGTTGCGAAACACTGAGTTAAGTAACAAACTCTCAGTGTTTTGCAACTAGTGTGCCTCCAGCTGTTGCATAACAACAACCACCAGCATGCACGGACAGCCAAAGGGCATGCTGGGAGTGTCAGTAGTATGCCTCCAGCTGTTGCATAACTACTTCAGTAGTCCTTCAGTTGTCCCTGCATGCTGAGAGTTGTAGTTTTTGCAACAGCTTAAGGCACACTGGTTGCGAGGTTTGTTACCTAACTCAGTGTTTCCCAACCAGTGTGACTCCAGCTGTGGCAAACTACAATTCCCAGCATGCACTGATAGACCGTACATGCTGGGAGTTGTAGTTTTGCAACAGCTGGAGGCACACTGGTTGGAAAATACTGAGTTAGGTAACAGAACCTAACTGAAGGTTTTCCAACCAGTGTGCCCCCAGCTGTCGCAAAAGTACCACTCCCAGCATGCACGGTCTGTCAGTACATGCTGGGAGTTGTAGTTTTGCAACAGCTGGAGTTTCCCCTCCCCCCCCCCCCCATGTCCTGCTTCAAATTCTTGGCGGGAAACTCACTGTAAACCTCTGCCTCTGTGAATGTACCCTAAAAACACTACACTAAACTGCAATACACTAACACATAATAAAGGGTAAAACGCTACATATACACCCCTTACACAGTCCACCCAAGAAAATCTACGGAATCTAAGGGGTTACTGGTTTTCACCAGAGCCCGCCGCAAAGCGGGATGGACTTGCAGCGGCAGCTAATCGCCAGGTCGTTCCACCCGATAACGACTCAACCCCACTGACAGCTGAGACAGGAGTGGTACACAGTGACAAGGCAAGAGCAAGGTCGGACATAGCAGAAGGTCAGGGCAGGCAGCAAGAGTCGTAGTCAGGGGCAACAGCAGAAGGTCTGGGTACACAGGCTTGGGAACACACTAAAACGCTTTCTCAGGGCACTAAGGCAACAAGATCCGGCAGGGACAGGGTTTTTATATAAATGGAAGTGATTGACACTGATTGGGCCAGGCACCAATTAGTGGTACACTGGCCCTTTAAATCTCAGAGAGCCGGCGCGCGCGCCCTAGAGAGCGGGGCCGCGCGCCGGGACGTGACAGCCAGGGAACGGGACAGGTGAGTGGATTGGGATGCGACCGGGGAGCTGCAGAGAGGAGAACCCCGCGAGGAGCAGGGACCCGGAGCGCTCGGCGTAACAGTACCCCCCCCCTTGGTCTCCCCCTCTTTTTGGAGCCCAGGAACCTATGGATGAGCTCCTTGTCGAGGATATTGTCCTCGGGCTCCCAAGACCTCTCATCGGGACCACAATTCTCCCAGTAAACAAGAATTTTTTTTTTTACCTCTGACAAACTTGGAGGCGAGGATTTCTTTTACCGCAAAGACATCAGAGGAGCCAGAGACAGGAGCAGGAACGGTGACCTTGGGGGAAAAGTGGTTAAGAACTAGAGGTTTGAGAAGGGAAACATGAAAGGAGTTAGGAATACGAAGAGAAGGAGGAAGATGAAGCTTGTAGGAGACAGTTGATTTGACTTTTGACTTTAAATGGTCCAAGGTAACGTGGACCCAGCTTGTAGCTAGGAACACGAAACCGGATATATTTGGCAGAGAGCCACACTTTGTCACCAGGAGCGAAGACAGGAGGAGTTCTTCTCTTTTTATCTGCATGTCTCTTCATACGAGACGAGGCCAGTAGGAGCGACTTTTGAGTCTCCTTCCAGATAACGGAGAAGTCCCGGGTTACTTCATCTACGGCAGGAACTCCAGAAGAAGTGGGAATGGGGAGGGGGGGCAGCGGGTGACGGCCGTACACCACAGAGAATGGGGATTTGGCGGAGGATTCAGAATTTTTGAAATTGTACGAGAATTCAGCCCAGGGCAGAAGGTCGACCCAATCATCTTGGCGGGAGGAGACAAAATGTCGCAAGTAGTCACCAAGAATCTGGTTTACTCTCTTTACTTGTTCATTGGATTGGGGGTGATAGGAGGACGAGAAATTTAATTTGATCTTTAATTGATTACAGAGAGCTCTCCAAAATTTTGATACAAATTGAACGCCTCTATCCGAGACGATATGCGTGGGAAGCCCGTGAAGACGAAAAATTTGCAGAAAAAATTGCTTCGCCAACTGTGGCGCAGAAGGAAGGCCTGGAAGCGGAATGAAGTGAGCCATTTTGGAAAAACGATCAACGACCACCCAGATGACGGTATTGCCATGGGATACGGGAAGATCAGTAATGAAATCCATGGCAATTTGGGACAATGGTTGCTCAGGGACGGGCAAAGGAAGGAGGAGTCCAGCAGGCTTCTGGAGAGGGTTTTTATCCCGGGCACAAATAGTACAGGCCCGAACGAAATCAGAAACGTCACCCTCTAGTGTAGGCCATCAATACAGACGGGAGATGAGCTGAATGGACTTTTTAATGCCAGCATGACCAGCCAGGTGAGAGGAATGCCCCCATTTGAGCATCTTGAGGCGAAGGCGTGGAGGAACAAAAGTCTTTCAGGGGGGGGTTTGCCCCAGTGAGGCTGGAGCAGAGGAGACCAGGCATGCTGCAGAGGGGCTTCAGATTTGGAGGCATCAGAGGAACGAGAAAGGCGTCAGCTCTGACATTCTTGTCAGCGGGACTGTCACGATGCCGGCTGGCAGGAGGTGGATCCTCTGTGCCAGAGAGGGATTGGCGTGGACCGTGCTAGTGGACCGGTTCTAAGTCACTACTGGTTTTCACCAGAGCCCGCCGCAAAGCGGGATGGTCTTGCTGCGGCGGTAGTGACCAGGTCGTATCCACTAGCAACGGCTCAACCTCTCTGACTGCTGAAGATAGGCGCGGTACAAGGGAGTAGACAGAAGCAAGGTCGGACGTAGCAGAAGGTCGGGGCAGGCAGCAAGGATCGTAGTCAGGGGCAACGGCAGGAGGTCTGGAACACAGGCTAGGAACACACAAGGAAACGCTTTCACTGGCACAATGGCAACAAGATCCGGCGAGGGAGTGCAGGGGAAGTGAGGTATACATAGCGAGTGCACAGGTGAACACACTAATTAGAACCACTTGCGCCAATCAGCGGCGCAGTGGCCCTTTAAATCGCAGAGACCCGGCGCGCGCGCGCCCTAGGGAGCGGGGCTGCGCGCGCCGGGACAGGACCGACGGAGAGCGAGTCAGGTACGGGAGCCGGGGTGCGCATCGCGAGCGGGCGCCACCCGCATCGCGAATCGCATTCCGGCTGGAGGCGGTATCGCAGCGCACCGGGTCAGTGGATCTGACCGGAGCGCTGCAGTGGCGAGAGTGTAGCGAGCGCTCCGGGGAGGAGCGGGGACCCGGAGCGCTCGGCGTAACAGTACCCCCCCCCCCCTTGGGTCTCCCCCTCTTCTTAGAGCCTGAGAACATGAGGAGCAGACTTTTGTCTAGGATATTGTCCTCAGGTTCCCAGGATCTCTCTTCAGGACCACAACCCTCCCAATCGACCAAAAAAAAAGTTTTCCCTCTGACCTTCTTGGAGGCCAGTATCTCCTTTACGGAGAAGATGTCCGAGGAGCCGGAAACAGGAGTGGGAGAAACAAGTTTGGGAGAGAAACGGTTGATGATGAGTGGTTTAAGAAGAGAAACGTGAAAGGCATTAGGAATACGAAGAGAAGGAGGAAGAAGAAGTTTGTAAGAGACAGGATTAATCTGGCACAAAATTTTGAAAGGACCAAGATAGCTTGGTCCCAATTTGTAGCTAGGGACACGGAAGCGGACATATTTAGCGGAGAGCCATACCTTGTCTCCAGGAGAAAAAATGGGGGGAGCTCTTCTTTTCTTATCAGCAAACTTCTTCATGCGTGATGAAGCCTGTAAGAGAGAATTTTGGGTCTCTTTCCATATGGTGGAAAGATCACGAGATATTTCATCCACAGCGGGCAAACCAGAGGGCAAGGGAGTAGGGAGGGGGGGAAGAGGGTGACGGCCGTACACCACGAAAAATGGGGATTTGGAGGAAGATTCAGAGACTCTGAAGTTATACGAGAATTCGGCCCATGGTAGAAGATCTGCCCAGTCATCCTGGCGGGAGGAAACAAAATGCCGTAAATAATCACCCAGGACCTGGTTAATTCTTTCTACTTGCCCATAGGATTGAGGATGATAGGCAGAAGAAAAGTTTAATTTAATCTTGAGTTGTTTACAGAGAGCCCTCCAGAATTTTGACACGAATTGGACGCCTCTGTCCGAGACGATCTGCGTGGGCAACCCGTGAAGACGAAAAATGTGTACAAAAAATTGTTTTGCCAACTGAGGCGCTGAAGGAAGACCAGGAAGAGGGATGAAATGTGCCATCTTGGAGAATCGATCAACGACCACCCAAACAACAGTGTTGCCACGGGATGGGGGTAAGTCTGTAATAAAGTCCATACCAATCAGAGACCAAGGCTGTTCGGGGACAGGCAGAGGATGAAGAAGACCAGCGGGCTTCTGGCGAGGAGTCTTATCCCGGGCACAGACAGTGCAGGCTCGCACAAAATCCACAACATCCGTCTCCAGAGTCGGCCAGCAATAGAAACGAAAGATGAGTTGCACGGATTTCTTGATGCCCGCATGACCTGCGAGATGGGAGGAGTGACCCCATTTGAGGATTCCGAGGCGTTGGCGTGGAGAGACGAAGGTCTTCCCTGGAGGAGTTTGCCTGATGGAGGCTGGAGAAGTGGAGATCAGGCAGTCAGGAGGAATGATGTGTTGCGGAGAGAGCTCTACTTCCGAGGCATCCGAGGAACGAGAGAGAGCATCGGCCCTAATGTTCTTATCGGCAGGCCGAAAGTGAATTTCAAAATTAAATCGGGCAAAGAACAGAGACCACCTGGCCTGGCGAGGATTCAGCCGTTGGGCAGACTGGAGATAGGAGAGGTTCTTGTGATCGGTGTAAATAATAACTGGAAATCTTGATCCCTCCAGCAGATGCCTCCATTCCTCAAGTGCTAATTTAAAGGCTAGTAGCTCTCGATCCCCGATGGAGTAGTTCCTCTCCGCCGGAGATAAGGTCCTAGAAAAAAAACCACAAGTAACAGCATGCCCGGAAGAATTTTTTTGTAGAAGGACCGCTCCAGCTCCTACTGAGGAGGCATCAACCTCCAATAGGAAGGGTTTAGATGGGTCAGGTCTGGAGAGCACGGGAGCCGAAGAAAAGGCAGACTTGAGCTGTTTAAAGGCGTCTTCCGCTTGAGGAGGCCATGACTTAGGATTGGCATTCTTTTTGGTTAAAGCCACGATAGGAGCCACAATGGTAGAAAAATGTGGAATAAATTGTCTGTAATAATTGGCGAACCCCAAAAAACGTTGGATAGCACGGAGTCCGGAGGGGCGTGGCCAATCTAAGACGGCAGAGAGTTTGTCTGGATCCATTTGTAGTCCCTGGCCAGAGACCAAGTATCCTAGGAAAGGAAGAGATTGACATTCAAACAGACATTTCTCCATTTTGGCATAAAGTTGATTGTCACGAAGTCTCTGAAGAACCATGCGGACATGCTGGCGGTGTTCTTCTAGGTTGGCAGAAAAAATCAGGATATCGTCCAGATACACAACAACACAGGAATATAAGAGATCACAAAAAATTTCATTAACAAAGTCTTGGAAGACGGCAGGGGCGTTGCACAGGCCAAAGGGCATGACCAGATACTCAAAGTGTCCATCTCTAGTGTTAAATGCCGTTTTCCATTCATCCCCCTCTCTGATGCGGATGAGATTATAAGCACCTCTTAAGTCCAGTTTGGTAAAGATGTGGGCACCTTGGAGGCGATCAAAGAGTTCAGAGATGAGAGGTAGGGGGTAGCGGTTCTTTACCGTGATTTTATTAAGACCGCGGTAGTCAATGCAAGGACGTAGGGAGCCATCTTTTTTGGACACAAAGAAAAATCCGGCTCCGGCAGGAGAGGAGGATTTGCGGATAAAGCCCTTTTTTAAATTTTCCTGGATGTACTCAGACATAGCAAGAGTCTCTGGGGCAGAGAGAGGATAAATTCTGCCCCGGGGTGGAGTAGTGCCCGGGAGGAGGTCAATAGGACAGTCATAAGGCCTGTGAGGAGGTAGAGTCTCAGCTTGTTTTTTGCAAAAAACATACGCAAAGTCCATATAGGCCTTAGGGAGACCGGTTACAGGGGGAACCAAAGGGTAACGGCAAGGAGAACTGGGAACCGGTTTAAGGCAGTCCTTGAAACAAGAGGAACCCCAACTCTTGATCTCCCCAGTGGACCAATCCAGGGTTGGGGAATGGTGTTGAAGCCAGGGTAGTCCGAGGAGAATTTCGGAAGTGCAATTGGGGAGGACCAAAAACTCAATTTTCTCGTGATGAGGTCCGATGCACATTAGGAGGGGCTCCGTGCGGAAACGTATGGTACAGTCCAATCTTTCATTGTTAACACAATTGATGTAGAGGGGTCTGGCGAGACTGGTCACCGGGATGTTGAACCTGTTGATGAGAGAGGCCAAAATAAAATTTCCTGCAGATCCGGAATCCAAGAAGGCCATAGTAGAGAAGGAGAAGGTAGAGGCAGATATCCGCACAGGCACAGTAAGACGTGGAGAAGCAGAGTTGACATCAAGGACTGTCTCACCTTTGTGCGGAGTCAGCGTACGTCTTTCCAGGCGGGGAGGACGGATAGGACAATCCTTCAGGAAGTGTTCGGTACCGGCACAGTACAGGCAGAGATTCTCCATGCGGCGTCGTGTCCTCTCTTGAGGTGTCAGGCGAGACCGGTCGACCTGCATAGCCTCCACGGCGGGAGGCACAGGAACGGATTGCAGGGGACCAGAGGAGAGAGGAGCCGGGGAGAAAAAACGCCTCGTGCGAACAAAGTCCATATCCTGGCGGCGCTCCTGACGCCTTTCGGAAAAACGCATGTCAATGCGAGTGGCTAGATGAATGAGTTCATGTAGGTTAGCAGGGATTTCTCGTGCGGCCAGAACATCTTTAATGTTGCTGGATAGGCCTTTTTTAAAGGTCGCGCAGAGGGCCTCATTATTCCAGGATAGTTCAGAAGCAAGAGTACGGAATTGTACGGCGTACTCGCCAACGGAAGAATTACCCTGGACCAGGTTCAACAGGGCAGTCTCAGCAGAAGAGGCTCGGGCAGGTTCCTCAAAGACACTTCGAATTTCCGAGAAGAAGGAGTGTACAGAGGCAGTGACGGGGTCATTGCGGTCCCAGAGCGGTGTGGCCCATGACAGAGCTTTTCCAGACAGAAGGCTGACTACGAAAGCCACCTTAGACCTTTCAGTAGGAAACTGGTCCGACATCATCTCCAAGTGCAGGGAACATTGAGAAAGAAAGCCACGGCAAAATTTAGAGTCCCCATCAAATTTATCCGGCAAGGATAGTCGTAGGCCTGAAGCGGCCACTCGCTGCGGAGGAGGTGCAGGAGCTGGCGGAGGAGATGATTGCTGAAGCTGTGGTAGTAGCTGCTGTAGCATCACGGTCAGTTGAGACAGCTGGTGGCCTTGTTGCGCTATCTGTTGTGACTGCTGGGCGACCACCGTGGTGAGGTCGGCGACAACTGGCAGAGGGACTTCAGCGGGATCCATGGCCGGATCTACTGTCACGATGCCGGCTGGCAGGAGGTGGATCCTCTGTGCCAGAGAGGGATTGGCGTGGACCGTGCTAGTGGACCGGTTCTAAGTCACTACTGGTTTTCACCAGAGCCCGCCGCAAAGCGGGATGGTCTTGCTGCGGCGGTAGTGACCAGGTCGTATCCACTAGCAACGGCTCAACCTCTCTGACTGCTGAAGATAGGCGCGGTACAAGGGAGTAGACAGAAGCAAGGTCGGACGTAGCAGAAGGTCGGGGCAGGCAGCAAGGATCGTAGTCAGGGGCAACGGCAGGAGGTCTGGAACACAGGCTAGGAACACACAAGGAAACGCTTTCACTGGCACAATGGCAACAAGATCCGGCGAGGGAGTGCAGGGGAAGTTAGGTATACATAGGGAGTGCACAGGTGAACACACTAATTAGAACCACTTGCGCCAATCAGCGGCGCAGTGGCCCTTTAAATCACAGAGACCCGGCGCGCGCGCGCCCTAGGGAGCGGGGCCGCGCGCGCCGGGACAGGACCGACGGAGAGCGAGTCAGGTACGGGAGCCGGGGTGCGCATCGCGAGCGGGCGCCACCCGCATCGCGAATCGCATCCCGGCTGGAGGCGGTATCGCAGCGCACCGGGTCAGTGGATCTGACCGGAGCGCTGCAGTAGCGAGAGTGTAGCGAGCGCTCCGGGGAGGAGCGGGGACCCGGAGCGCTCGGCGTAACAGGGACGGAAGTGTATCTCGAAGTTAAAGCGGGCAAAAAACAACGACCATCTAGCCTGGCGAGGATTCAGACGCTGAGCGAACTGGAGGTAAGAGAGATTCTTGTGGTCAGTGTAAATGACAATGGGGTGTTTGGAACCCTCCAATAGATGTCTCCACTCCTCGAGTGCTAACTTGATGGCCAGAAGTTCATGATCTCAGATAGAGTAGTTCTTCTCTGCAGGAGAGAAAGTTTTTGAGAAAAAACCACAAGTAATGTTACATCCGGTAGCGTTTTTTTGAAGAAGTATGGATCCGGCTCTGACTGAGGAAGCGTCTACTTCCAGGAAGAATGGCTTCAACGGATCAGGTCTGGACAGAACTGGTGCAGAGTCGAAGGCAGCTTTGAGATGATTGAAGGCCTCATCCGCTTGTGGAGGCCACGACTTAGGATTAGCATTCTTGCTGGTCAGAGCCACAATAGGGGCCACTATGGTGGAGGAGTGGGGAATAAACTGTCGGTAATAGTTGGCAAATCCCAGGAAGCATTGGATAGCGCGGAGTCCAGAAGGGCGTGGCCAATCCAAAACTGCCGACAGTTTATCTGGATCCATTTGAAGCCCTTGGCCAGAGACTAGGTAACCTAGGAAAGGAAGACTGTTGCATTCAAAGAGACATTTTTCAAATTTAGCGTACAGGTGGTTTTCACTGAGTCTTTGGAGCACTTGACGGACATGACAACGGTGTTTCTCTAAGTTAGAGGAAAAAATCAAGATGTCATCCAAGTAAACCACAACACAGGTATACAATAAGTCCCAAAAGATCTCATTAACAAAGTCCTGGAAGACTGCAGGGGCGTTGCAGAGCCCCAAGGGCATAACTAGATATAAAAAATGTCCATCTCTTGTATTGAAAGCGGTCTTCCACTCATCACCTTTACGAATGCGAATAAGATTATACGCGCCCCTTAAGTCCAGTTTGGTGAAGATACTTGCTCCGCGTAGACGGTCAAAGAGTTCGGAGATCAAAGGCAGGGGATAGCGGTTTTTGATGGTAATTTTATTTAAATCGCGTTAGTCAATACATGGTCTTAAGGATCCATCCTTTTTTGAAACAAAGAAGAACCCCGCTCCAGCAGGGGATGAGGATTTCCGAATAAAACCTCTCTTTAGGTTCTCCTGGATATACTTCGACATGGCTTGAGTCTCTGGGGCTGACAGAGGGTAAATCCTGCCACGGGGCGGAGTGGTACCAGGCAGGAGGTCAATGGGACAATCATAAGGTCTATGAGGAGGCAAGATCTCTGCTTGCTTTTTGCAGAAAACATCTGAAACGTCCTGGTAAGCCTTTGGAAGGCCCGGTAAAGGTGAAGCCTCAGGTGTTTGACAAGTGGGAGCAGATGTGAGGCAACGCTTGTGACAAGAAGGACCCCAACTTTTTATCTCCCCGGTGGTCCAGTCGAGGGTAGGAGCATGACGTTGGCACCACGGCAGGCCGAGAAGAACTTCAGAGGTGCAGTTAGGCAGAACAAAAAATTCAATTTTTTCATGGTGAAGTCCAATGCTCATGGGCAGGGGTTCAGTGCGGTAGCGCAGAGTGCAGTCCAATTTCTCGCCGTTAACAGAAGAGATAAAGATCGGTTTGACGAGATGGGTTACTGGGATACTGAACCTATTAACGAAAGAGGCCAAGATAAAGTTTCCTGCAGAACCTGATTCCAAGAAGGCCACTGCTTAGAAGGAGGAGTTGGAGGAAGGAGAAATCCGCACAGGTACAGTCAGACGTGGAGAGGCAGAATTCACACCAAGAGTCGTTTCACCCTTGTGAAGTAGGTGCGTGCGTTTCTCCTGACGCGGAGGGCGGATAGGACAGTCTTTTAGGAAGTGTTCGGTACTTGCACAGTACAGGCACAAATTCTCATTACGGCGGCAAGTCCTCTCTTGTAGGGTCCGGCTGGACCGATACACTTGCATAGCCTCCTCGGTGGAAGGCACAGGAACAGATTGCAAAGGACGTTGGAAGAGAGGAGCCGGGGAGAAAAACCGCCTGGTGCGAACAAGATCCTTTTCCTTTCTGAGAAACGCATGTCGATGCGGGTGGCCAAATGGATTAGTTCAGACAGATTTGCAGGAATTTCTCTTGCGGCCAGGACATCTTTGATGTTACTGGATAAGCTTTTCTTGAAGGTCGCGCAGAGGGCCTCATTGTTCCAGGATAGCTCAGAGGCGAGGGTGCGGAACTGGATGGCGTATTCACCCACAGAAGAACTCCCTTGGACGAGGTTCAGCAAAGCAGTCTCGGCTGATGAGGCCAGGGCTGGCTCCTCAAAAACACTACGTACTTCTGAGAAGGACTGGATAGTAGCGGTGGCGGAATCGTTGCGGTCCCAAAGCGGTGTGGCCCATGACAAGGCCTTTCCAGACAGGAGACTGACTACGAAAGCCACCTTAGACCGTTCAGTAGGGAATTGGTCAGACATCATCTCCAGGTGTAGGGAACACTGGGACAGGAATCCACGGCACTATTTAGAGTCCCCATCAAACTTGTCCGGTAGAGACAGGCGGAAGCTGGGAGCAGCCACTCGCTGCGGAGGAGATGCAGAAGCTGGAGGAGGAGATGATTGCTGTTGTTGCGGCAGAAGCTGTTGCAGCATAACGGTCAGTTGAGTCAGCTGCTGTCCTTGTTGCGCGATCTGTTGTGATTGCTGGGCGACCACCGTGGTTAGGTCAGCGACACTAGGCAGCGGGACCTCAGCAGGATCCATGGCCGGATCTACTGTCAGGATCCGGACTGGTATGCAGCGAGGACACTGGAGGTGGATCCTCTGTGTCAGTGAGGTGATGGCGTGGGCCGTACCAGGGGAACTGAATCTAAGGGGTTACTGGTTTTCACCAGAGCCCACCGCAAAGCGGGATGGACTTGCAGCGGCAGGTAACCCCCAGGTCGTTCCACCCGATAATGCAGCGGAGAGGAGAATGCCGCAAGCGCTCCGGGGAGGAGCAGGGACCCGGAGCGCTCGGCGTAACAATATGGTACGGCAGTGTTTCCAAAACGGAGCCTCCAGCTGTTGCAAAACAACAACTCCACGCATTTCTGGACAGCAACTGACTGTGTAGCAGTGTAGCAACAGCTGGAGGCACCCTGTTTGGGAATCACTGGCATAGAATACCCCTATGTCCACCCATATGCAATCACTAATATAGTCCTCAAATGTGCATGGCGCTCTCTCACTTCAGAGCCCTGTCGTATTTCAAGGAAACAGTTTAGGGCCACATATGGGGTATTTCCGTACTCAGGAGAAATTGCGCTACAAATTTTTGGGGGCTTTTTCTCCTTTTACCCTTTATGAAAAGGAAAAGTTGGGGGCTACACCAGCCTGTTAGTGTAAAAAAAGAAAAAAAAATTACACTATCATGCTGGTATTGCCCCATACTTTTTATTTTCAGAAGCGGTAAAAGGAAAAAAAAGACCCCCCAAATTTGTAACTCAATTCCTCCTGAGTACGGAAATACCCCACATGTGGGCCTAAAAGGCTCTGTGGGCGCACAACAAGGCTCAGGAGTGAGAGTGCACTATGTACATTTGAGGCCTAAATTGGTGACTTGCACAGGGGTGACTGATTTTACAGTGGTTCTGACATAAACGCAAAAAAATAAATACCCACATGTGACCCCATTTTGGAAACTACACCCCTCACGAAACGTAACAAGGGGTATAGTGAGCCTTAACACCCCACAGGTGTTTGACAAATTTTCGTTAAAGTTGGATGGGAAAATGCTGGTTTTACCCTAAATTTTTCATTTTCACAAGGGAAAATAGGGAAAAAGCCCCCAAAATGTGTAACCCAATTTCTTCTGAGTAAGAACATACCCCATGTGTGGATATAAAGTGCTCTGCGCACTCTGAGCACCATTGGGATTTTGAAGAGAAAATGTATCTGGAATTGAAGGCCACGTGTGTTTACAAAGCCACCATAGTGCCAGAACAATGGACCCCCCCCCCCACATGTGACCCCATTTTGGAAACTACACCCTTCATGTAATGTTATAAGGGGTGCAGTGAGCATTTACACCCCACAGGTGTCTGACATATTTTTGGAACAGTGGTCTGTGAAAATGAAAAATTTAATTTTTCATTTGCACAGCTCACTGTTCCAAAGATCTGTCAAATGCCAGTGGGGTGTAAATACTCACTGCACCCCTTATTAAATTCTGTGAGGGGTGTAGTTTCCAAAGTGGGGTCACATATGGGGGGTCCACTGTTCTGGCACCACGGGGGGGCTTTTTAAACGCACATGGCCCCTGACTTCCATTCCAAACAAATTCTCTTTTCAAATGCTCAATGGCGCTCCTCCTCTTCTGAGCATTGTAGTGCGCCAGCAGAGCACTTGACATCCACACATGGGGTATTTCCATACTCAGAAGAAAAGGGGTTCCAAATTTTGGGGGTAATTTTCTCCTATTACCCCATGTAAAAATGTAAAATTTGGGGAAAAAACAGCATTTTAGTGAAACATTTTTTTAATTAATTTACACATCCAACTTTAACAAAAAGTCGTCAAATACCTGTGAGGTGTTAAGGCTCACTGTACCCCTTGTTATGTTCCATGAGGGGTGTAGTTTGTAAAATAGTATGCCATGTGTTTTTTGTTTTTTTTTGTTGCTGTTTTTGCACCATAGGGGCTTCCTAAATGAGACATGCCCCCCAAAAAACATTTCAGCAAAATTTGCTTTCCAAAAGCCAAATGTGACTCCTTCTCTTCTGAGCATTGTAGTTTGCCCACAGAGCATTTTATGTCCTAACATGGGGTATTTCCATATTCAGAAGAGATGGGGTTACAAATTTTGGGGGGCATTTTCTCCCATTACCCTTTGTAAAAAAGGTAAATTTGGGGGAAAAAAAATGCACTTTAGTGAAAAAAACTATTTTTTTCATTTACACATCCGACTTTAACGAAAAGTCGCCAAACACCTGTGGGGTGTTAAGGCTCACTGGACCCCTTGTTACGTGCCTTGAGGGGTGTAGTTTCCAAAATGGTATGCCATGTGGGGGGTTTTCTGCTGTCCTGGCACCATAGGGGCTTCCTAAATGTGACATGCCCCCCAAAAAAAAACATTTCAGAAAAACTCGCTCTCCAAAATCCCATTATTGCTCCCCCCCCTTCTGAGCCCTCTACTGCGCCTGCCGAACAGTTGATATACAATTATGAGGTATTTCCTTACTCGAGAGAATTTGTGTTACAAATTTTGAGAGGATTTTTCTACTTTTCCCCCTTGTAAAAATTAAAAAACTATGTCTACAAGAACATAAGAGTGTAAAAAATTAAGATTTTGAATTTTCTCCTTAACTTTGCAGCTATTCCTGTGAAACACCTAAAGGGTTAACATACTTACTGAATGTCATTTTGAATACTTTGAGGGGTGGAGTTTTTATAATGGGATAATTTATGAAAAAATTCTGAAAAATTCTGATTTTGAAAATTTTGTGAAAAATTTGAAAATTGCTGCTGAACTTTGAAGCCCTCTCATGTGTTCCAAAAGTAAAAACATGTTAACTTTATGCTGCAAACATAAAGTAGACATATTGTATTTGTGAATCAAAATATCTTTATTTTGCAAACATAAAGTAGACATATTGTATTTGTGAATCAAAATATCTTTATATTTCCAAATAACTAATGCATATCTTCAATACTTACTTGTGGTCTGATGCCGAGGAATGTCTGTAACTGGGAAGCAGCTCCTTAAATATGTTTTGCACTATCCATATTTGTGAAGTGTTGGTGTGGCACCATGGTCAATCTTTGATTCATCTTCACAAAGGTCAGTCTCTCCACATTTTTCGTGGACAGACGAGTTCTCCTTGGGATTACTATGGCCCCTGCCGCACTAAACACCCGCTCTGATTGCACACTACTGGCCGGGCAGGACAGCTTTTCCAGGGCAAACTTTGCTAGTTGTGGCCACAAGTCAAGTTTGGCTGCCCAGAAGTCCAGCGGATGTTCAAGGTGTATTGGCATGGTCATGTCAAGGTATGCCACCACCTGCTGGTTCAGGTCCTGCTCCATGTCTACCTGCTGCTGATGAGTTGCTGCGGGTGAAGAAAGGTACTCATCAGCGACTGTAGACTCAGGCTGCTGCTGATGGAGCTGGTATTGCTCCTATCACCCCACCCCTCCCCAGCAGCCATGGCAGTGGAGGGTGAGCGCAGAGGGCCCCCCCCCGAGTCATACCTGCGAGAGAATGGACGATGACACAGATAGGCATCGGCAAATTTACTACGTAGAATGTCTCTGTAGTTGGTCAGTTTGTCCTCCCTCTCAGTGGTTGTAAAAAAGGCCCCCAATTTTGTGCTGGTAGAGAGGGTCCAATAAGGTGGAGAGCCAGAGGTCATCACGCTGCCGAATGGTGATAATTTGGCGGTCACTACACAAGCAAGTGAGCATGCATCGTGCCATTTGTGCAGGTGACTCGGAGGGACTCCCTGCCTCCATCTCCACTGCATGTTTCCACGGTGTGTCTGGGTCCTCTGTCTTGCCTTAATCATAACCCTCTAGCTCCTCTGGCTGCTCCTGCTCCTTCTCTCTTGTCAGATGACTAGAAAAACTGCCCATCTTGCGAAACCTAAACTGTGCTCCGCTGTGCCCCTCCCCCTCCAGTTCAGCTCCCACAGGGCTCATGTGGCCGTGAGATGTAGGCACCACGTCTCCAGTGCCTTGACCAGCCATCGTTTCCAACGCGTGTTGTAATAAATGTAGCAGTGGAATGACATTGTTCATCCCGTAATCCTGGTGACTGACTAATAATGTGGCTTCCTCAAAGGGCCTGAGCAAACGGCAGGTGTCACGTATGAGCTGCCACTGGTTGACATTGAAGTTACACAGGGGAGTACTCCTATTCGCTTTGATTATCAAGAAATCGGTGATGGCTTTTCTATGTTCGTATAGTCGGTCCAACATATGGAGGGTGGAATGTGGAAACGTCACAAATCAGACTATGTTGGGGGATACCGTTCTGATGCTGCAGCTCAAGGAGGGTGTGCTTTGCGGAGTACAAGTGGCTGAAGTGCACGCAAAGTTTCCTTCCCATTGTAAGGATGTCTTGCAGATGGGGGAGAACACTTCAGGAACCGCTTGACAACCAGATTGAACACTAGTGTTGAGCGGCATAGGTCATATTCGAATTCGCGAATATATGGACGAATATTCGTCATATATTTGCTAAATTCGCATATTCGTAATATTCTCGTTTTATTTTCGCATATGCGAAAATTCTCGTACGCGAAAATTAACATATGCGGAAATTAGCATATACAAAAATTAGCATAAGTGAAAATTAGCATATGCTAAAATTAGTATATGTTAATTTTCGCATATGCGAAAATTCGAACACCAGTCTCACACAATAATATTAGAGCCTTCTTTACACCACACAAGCTGGAAGCAGAGAGGGGTGATCACTGTGATGTGCACTATGAAAAAATAAAATAAAAAAAGAATATTCGTAATTATGAATATATAGTGCTATATTCGTGAATACGCGAATATGCGATATTCGCTAATAAAATTTGCATTGCGAATATTCGCGGGCTACACTATTGAACACGTGTGCCATACAGGGCACATAGCTCAGGCTTCCTTGTCACAGCGCAGAAAAGATGTTCTTCCCGTTGTCGGTCGCCATGGTTCCCATTGCCAGTTTTCGTGGAGTAAGCCATGATTCGATTTCTTGATGAATTACTTTTAGCAGTTCCTCCCCTGTGTGACTCCGTTTGCCAAGGCACACCATGTGAAGAACAGCATGACACTGCCGTGCCCTGCACATATGGTATGCTGGAGGGGCACCGAGACTTGTCCGTGCAGTGGAGGCTGAGGACACGGTGCAGGATGAGGAGGTAGAGTCGCACACTGTAACAGCACCAACTGCCTGAGAGCATGGAGGTGGAAGCGGCGTTAACATCCTCCAGATGCTTAATAAAAAAACTGCCACACCGCAGAGTCGCTGATTTTCCCACCAACAGCAGAAGTGGAAAGTCAGGAGCACTTTGTTCACCCTGATTAATGATTGCTCACTTGTATCTTATATGCACTTGCACTTTCAGCAGCTGACCAGTTTATTGTAGTATTACTATCACACTTGCATTTTTTAACTCCAGGACTTCTCACCCCAGAAACCCCCCTTTTATTTACTTTGTATATTCATTTTTATCATTCTGTTCTTCTATACTATACATTCCCTTGTATGCATACTATTTATTATATATAATAAAATATATTTCTATGTACACATTTGATTACTTTGATTTTATTGGGGGTTCACATTTGGTGTGGTCTTCACACATGTAAGAAAGTATTATAGTAACATAGTAGTAGACAGTTCTGTCTATTAGCCTCCAGTGTTGATCCAGAGGAAGGCGAAAATAAACCCATATGGTAGAAGCCGATTGTCCTCATTGTAGAGAAATACATAATTTCCCACAATGCATCAGCTTAGACCTATTTGTAGTGGTAATACCTCTTTAAGGGGTAAAAGTCTTTTGTTTGTTTTTTTCCACGTGATAAAAACACATCCTGTAGCCACAGGATCGGTGAGAAGTATCTGATCATTGAAGGTCCAACTGCTGAGATCCCCACTGATCACATGAATGGGGGTCTCCTGTTCGAATGGAGTGGCAGTAGAACAAGCAAGCTACTGCTCCATTCAGAGTCTTTGGGACTGGTAAAGATGGCTGAACACAGCCCTCAGCTAAGTTAGGATTTTTCCTGGATAGCCTCTAAGCCATGCCTTCTATTTCTGTTGTTACTTTTGTAAATAGGCCAGTTACATTATGGTGTAAAGTTTCCAGCCTCTAAATTTCTGTAGTGATTCATCTATGGGATAATTAAAATGCGCAAATGGTCAAAGGAAAAGCGAGCGGCTAGAAGCTGGTGATCATATATCGTAATGATATGTTTACACATCACACTCACTGGGCAGTGCTCTATTTATAGGGAAATTTGAATTTAAATTAAATCTCTACAAAGCCTGGAGCTCCTTCAGCTTGAGATAACGTGTGGGTCTTCTCTAGGGACAAATGGAAAGAGCCAGAGAGATAGCGGAACACATCAGACCATATTTGTTGTGGGATACTTAATTACCTTACCTTATCTATCGGGAGAGAAAAAAAACAAAATCTCCCTGATTTTATCAGTCTTCTACCCTGTCACTTGCTCTTAATTTCCTTCTCAGTTGAATGCTCTTGAAGAAAGTATCTACAGCCTAAAGGCCTGGAAGTTTGCATATTTTAAGATCAGCTGTTGCCTGTCAAGAGCATTTCAGCTGTGAAGTTTTTGCATGTTCTACAGTTAAAGGGGTACTCCACCCCTAGACATCTTATCCATTATCCAAAGGATAGGGGATAAGATGTCTGATTGTGGGGGTCCCACTGCTGGAACTCCCTGGGATCTCTGTGCAGCACCCGGCATTCTAAACAGTATGTCTATAATGCTGGGTTCCCGTGACGCACTGTTTAGAATGCTGCACGCCGCACAGAGATCACAGGGGGTCCCAGCGGCAGAATGAAATGTCTAGGGGCGGAGTACTCCTTTAAGATCATCAATGCTCCACACCTCTCTACTTGTACAGTACTGCATCACATAAAAGTGCAGCTATAGACTAAAGTCTTGTATTGACTTACATATATGATAGAGGTTACATAGTTACATAGTACGGTCGAAAAAAGACATATGTCCATCAAGTTCAACCAGGGAATTAAGGGGTAGGGGTGTGGCGCGATATTGGGAAGGGATGAGATTTTATATTTCTTCATAAGCATTAATGTTATTTTGTTCCAGGAATGTATCTAATCCTGTTTTAAAGCTGTAAATTGTTCCAGCTGTGACCAGTTCCTGAGGTAGACCGTTCCATAAATTCACAGTCCTCACGGTAAAGAAGGCGTGTCGCCCCTTGAGACTAAACTTTTTCTTCTCCAGACGGAGGGAGTGCCCCCTTGTCCTTTGGGGGGGGGGGTTTAACCTGGAACAGTTTTTCTCCATATTTTTTGTATGGGCCATTAATATACTTATATACGTTTATCATATCCCCCCTTAAACGTCTCTTCTCAAGACTAAACAATTGTAACTCCTTTAATCGCTCCTCATAGCTAAGATGTTCCATGCCCCATATTAGTTTAGTCGCGCGTCTCTGCACCCTTTCCAACTCTGCAGTGTCCCTTTTATGAACAGGCGACCAAAACTGAACAGCATATTCCAGGTGAGGCCGTACCAATGCTTTATAAAGGGGGAGTATTATGTCCCTGTCCCTTGAGTCCATGCCTCTTTTGATACATGACAATATCCTGCCCGCTTTGGAAGGTTCTCCAAATATGACCATGTTGACAGGATCAGCTGAGGATTTAATGTTTATGGAGACTTCCTACCTCTTTGTTTCTAGTAGATGTTGGGGGTTGGTGGGGTGTACATTGGGTTTTGAATATGGCTGATCCTTTGTTTCTGCATTAGAGAGGAGTCTGACAGCAGAGTATTCCCTTTCCCCATTAAAATATACAGACTGAGCCAATTTCTCCCAATTGAGTTGGGAGAAATAGCTGGGGTGCATCACCAATATATGGTAAAAAAGATATGCCAAATATACTGTGGTTTACCCACATTATGCCTATTGTCTGGTGTTATCTAGTGTTTTCTAATAAATAACATTCTGCTGGGGCAAAGGGAAAATAGAAAAAAAAACATACTTACATAGGCCCCGCTCCCCTGCAGCTCCTGTTCGCCTCCATCCTGTCCGCTGATCTTCTTTCTCCTTCCTGCTTGGGATGACCTGTTGTTGCAGGACCTGCCAATCACTGGCCATGATGGGACACCGCTGCGGCCAAAGATTTTCTAAGACAGCAGGTCTTGCACCCACCGCTTGTCCCAGATGCAGGAAGAGAAGATTGGGGGACGGGTCGGAGGCAAAAGGGAGCTGCTGGGGACCTAGGTAAGTATAGCTTTTTTTTTTCCATTTTACCTTTAGTATCATACTGTCTTTTTTTATTTTTTTATGCCAAGTGCATGGACTATGTTCGGCCTTTTTCCCAAATGCAGGGCTCAACAACATAGTGAACTACTTTTGAGTCTTCAAAATAAAATAATAAAATAATCGTTACCAAATGTAATCAGACGTACAGCAAGTTCCTACACGTAAAAATGATCACATGGTTCAGTAGGGGTAGGGACCTCTAAATACTGGTGTTTTTAAAACAGTGCAGCCCTTGTCAAGACCATCAAGTCATTGTATTTAGACACAGCAATGTTAAAATATTACAGTTGTAAAGCTAAAATCATACTTTATATTGGCGCATGTAAAACCCCCTAACTCCTTACTGAAGATTTAAATGGGCACTCTCATTAAAACACATTTTTGCTTTTGCACTCCTTATGGTAAATAAAAAATATTTCTAATATACTTTGTTTAAAAAAATGAAGTTTTCTATCTTTTATTTGTGCTTAAAAAGCCTCAAGAGCACATTTTCCCCCATCTCATACACAAAGCCCAAACACAGGAAGTGAAGCCTGGAGTGCTGAGGGGGGGGTGTCTAACCAACAGCATATGGCAGTAAAGTGTGAGAGGAGCTATGATTGGATAAGGCTGGACACACCCCCCTCAGCACTCCAGGCTGCACTTCCTGTGTTTGGGCTTTGGTCGAAAGTCTGTGTATGAGATGGGGAAAATGTTCTCTTGAGCATTTTTAAGCACAAATAAAACATAGAAAACCTAATTTTTTAAACAAAGTATATTATAAATATTTTTATTTACCATAAGGAGTGCAATAGCAAAAAAAATGTTTTAATGAGAGTGACCATTTAAGTATTGCCAGAACAGAATGTGGTGCAATATGCTGAAAAAGAACTCAAACTGTCTAATTCTTGGTTATAATCAAAACACAGGAGGACCCATTTCTCAGTAAAGAGAATAGAGAGATCCCCAAAGCCACACAAACATTTGGTAGCCTCTATAAATCTTCCAGTAGAGGTCCAGCAACTATTTGTCTTCCAAACCTATGTCTGTGAAGAAGGTGTGTAGTGTTCCACCACCACAACCATAACCATTGCTGCTGCTACCATTACCATACAATGTATTTTCCTTGGAAAGAATCATTTTGAAGTCCAGAATAGAGAAAAGTATAAAACCCACAAATATGCTAAGAAACAAACACAGTTCAAAAATATTAGAACAGTAGCAATGAACAGTGTCAGTTAAAGAGTACCTGCCATGATCCGTCACCGCTGCCCTGGATGTCGCTCCATCGCTGTCGCCGTGTCCCCATCGCTCCGGAACTTCTCTGCTGCCGGCCGCCATCCGTCACCGCCATCACGTCGTTACGCACGTACGCGACGACGTGATGACGAGGAAGGAGAGCGCCGGCCATACAGGGGATCCCTGAACGGAGAAGACACCGAGGAGGCAGGTAAGGTCCCTTCCGGTGTCCTGTAATCACTAACCCGGCTGTTCAGTCAGGCTGTTCGGGACCGCCGCGGTGAAATCGCGGCGGCCCCGAACAGCCCGACTGAACAGCCGGGTTAGTGTCACTTTCCCTTCAGACGCGGCGGTCAGCTTTGATCGCCGCGTCTGAAGCGTTAATACAGGGCATCACCGCGATTGGTAATGTCCTGTATTAGACGCGGGTCCCGGCCGTTGATGGTCGCAGGGACCGTCGCGATAGGGGTGTATTCCCGTATAAGACGCACCGACTTTTTCCCCCCGGTTTTGGGGAAGAAAAAGTGCGTCTTATACGGCGAAAAATACGGTATACCAAACAAAAGACTAAATCTCTGTAATCATTTCTTGGTGTGATACACAATGACACCATGTCCTTACTTTCAAGGCATGTTTGTTGATACATTGGGCCTGATTTACTAAGAGTTGAGTGGAGTTTTCTTTGTGGGTTTTAATTCCCTACCATTTTTTATCACAGTATTTACTGAGATTTCCCAACATTTTGCCCTTTTCCCTACACTTTGCTTTTTTTTACACATGCTCTGATCTGTCGGGTTTTCCTCAGCTCAAATCCACCACATTTTCTGTGGAAACTTTAGTAAATGTGTTGGGTTTTTGTGAATCTTGCGCACAACCCGACAAAACGTGTTGGGTTTACAATAGTAAATCAGGGCCATTGTGTCATTATCATTGTGCGTCAGTGCCGTATTACAGGAAATTCTTCTCAAAAGACAGAAAAACTTTCTGGAGTCCATTTTGCACTCTGCGTAGCGTGGTGTCATATCTGTTCTATCACTGCTGAGGCTCATGGAGATAAGACTGTATTTGTGTAACCCCTCCCTGCCACAACGTAACTATGCCTCTGGTGTTCTCATCCTCATGTCTGTTCACCTTATAAACTCTAATGGAGACATATCACTTCCCCACAGATCACACTTAACACTTTGTTTACTGATCATGTCTGAAATGAAATAGCTCCCAGACAAAATTGACCTATTGGAGTTTATCAGTGACAGGGCTGTCCCAGGAATTCAGTGAATGAACAGATGGTAGCCTGGGTTCACACACATAGATTCTTGCCTTCAGTAAAACCAATATCTGTATTGGAACAGTTGGTCCGGCAGGGGGTACACTGAGATATTCTGTTGGCATTGGAAACATTTTGCAAAAAAGAGAAGAAAAAACTTCCATTGCTTAATAATTAATTCAGAAAGATTGTATATTGACCAGTATCCAATTTTTCAGATTTGAGGGCTAAAGACCCCTATGACGTTGTCTTCCTACCTTTAAATGGGCACTGTCACCAACTTTATTTTTTGATATGTATGTACTACAACATATCTCCAATATACTTTTATTATTATTTTTTTCTTCATTAAAAAGGTTTAATTTACATTTAAAAACCGGCCACTGAAAAAGGACTGATTTTGGAGTGGCAATCAGTCCTTTTTCAGTTAGGCTGCACTCGCTCCCTGCCTGTCAATCAGACAGGCGGGAGCAAGCGCATTGGCTCCCCGGCCACTGGCTGGGAGGCCACTCCTCCCGCACATCGCCGCCGCCGCCTCGTTGCCGTCGCTGTCCCTGCACGCCCGCTGCCGGACTCTGCAGTAACTGCAAGAGTAATGAGGGAACGGGGTATGCAGGGCAGGGGGGGGGGGTTGGGGGGGGGAGTGAATGGGCTAGTGCCGTAGCGGGGGGGGGGGGGGGAACGGGCTAGCAAAAAAAAAAAAATAGGATGGTGGGAGCTACCCTTTAAGTCTTCTGAAATGACCCCCAAATACCTTTACTCAGATACTGAGCTTAGGACTGTATCACATATTCTATATTCGGCCCTTGAGTTTTTACATCTATGGTCACTTAAAGGGGTACTCTAGTACAGTTATTTTTCTAATCAACAGGGTGACAAAAAGTTAAACAGATTTGTAAATTTCTTTAATTAAAGAGGTGCTCTGGTGAAAAACTTTTGGACAACTGGAGCCAGAAAGTTAAACTGATTTGTAAATGACTTCTATTAAAACATCTTTACCCTTCCAGTACTTTTTAGAAGCTGTATGCAACAGTGTAAAATTCTTTACTTTTTGAATTTATTTTTTGTCTTGTCCACAGTGCTCTCTGCTGACACCTGCTGCCTGTATCAAGAACTGTCCAGAGCAGCATAGGTTTGCAATGGGAATTTTCTCCTGCTCTGGACAGCTCCTGAAATGGACAGAGGTTACAGCAGAGAGCACTGTGGTCAGACAGAAAGAAAATTAAAAAGTAAAAGAACTTCCTCTGGAACATACAGAAGCTGACAAGTGCTGGAAGGATTAAGATTTTTTTATAGAAGTAATTTACAAATCTAGAAAAAAGAAGGTACTCAGTCCTCAGAAAACTAACACAAAATTAGGTAATATGATGGATGGATGGTTCAAAAATTTGGAAAAAACACAAGTTTCCAAATCTAAATATAATTTAGTATATGCATAAAATCAATACAGCAAATGTATGAATAATATATATAAATCAGCAGCAGGGCCCTACGGCTGTGTATATTATAAATATATATTTACCTGGAGAGAAAAATAAGTATATAATAATGTAAAAAAAAAAATCTCTCCAGGTATATATATATATATTTATAATATACACAGCTGTAGGGCCCTGTGGCTGATTTATATATATCAGCCACATATTACCTAATTTTGGGTTAGTATGCTGAGGAGTGAGTACCTTCTTTTTCTAATTTTATTTTTCTTGTTGTCTTGGGTGAGAGAATTTCCCAGTTAACCTCGCAATCTGTTTGCTGTGAGTTGCACATACCACCTTTTCTTCTAATTTACATATCTGTTTAACTTTCTGGCACCAGTTGAATCCTTCCAGTACTTATCAGCTGCTGTATGCCACAGAGGAAGACATGTAGTTATTTCCTGTCTAACCATAGTGCCCTCTGCTGACACCTCTGTCCATGTCAGGAACTGTCCAGAGCAGGAGAGGTTTGCTATGGGGATTTGCTCCTACTCTGGACAGTTCCTGACACGGACAGAGGTGGCAGCAGAAAGCACTGTGGTCAGACTGTAAAGATCTACACAACTTCCTCTGTAATATACAGCAGCTGATAAGTAATGGAAGGATTGAGATTTTTAAATGGAAGTAATTCACAAATCTGTTTAGCTTTTTGGCACCAGTTGATTTAAAAAAAAAAAATAATAATAATAATAATAATAATGTTTTCCGCTAGAGTACCCCTTTAAGTACAATTCTAAGCAGTTCATCATTTTTTAATTTGTGTTGACAAATATTTCAAGTTTATGCAAAGACTTAATATTTTCAGTGTTGAACCTTCTATTTTAAGATATCTACCATTCTATTGCCTTCTATTTTAAGACATCTCCCTGCCATGCTGGATATCAGTTTCTGGGCCAAATCCGGACTGATAAGAACCTATTCTTGCCTAATTTTTGTTTGGCCATGGGCTTTTTGAGGATTGACCACAGGTTCTCAATGGTAATGAAATCTGGGAAGTGTCGTGAAACGAAATTTCAATGTTTTGTTCACCAGTTTTTTTTATCACTTTTGCCTTGTGACCTGGTCTCCATCATGCTGGAAAAAGCATTGCTTATCACCACACTGCTCCTGTCCTGGATGGCTGGGAGAAGTATATTTTGCAGGATGTATATATTGTTAATATTGCATAAACTTGTTGTTTAAAAACATCTAACTAAAAGATCTAAAAACACTGAAGCAGTAAACTTTGTGAAATACAAAATTTGTGTTAGTCTCAAAACTTTTGGCCATGATTGTAATCATCTGTGTTGTGCAGCTCAATAATACAGAACCCATAGATTATTATTTACCCATACTGTATATCTGCCTACGTCTAAAGGGCACAATCTCCAAGAATATAATCATGTAACAGCATTGCTTCTGGAGAAGAACATTATGGCCATAGGGGAACCATAAACACACAGCTCACACTTCAGAAAGCTCAATGGTGGCTCTATCATTACATGCCACCTTCATACCACCTATTGGGGAGCTAAGGTCAGTAGCAGCCCAGTCATTGCATGCCCACCTTCCTATTGGGATGATAGGGTCTGGGCAACATCTCAACCTTTAATGGAGTTATAAACTATCCACATAAAAAGGCAAAATAAAAAAAGAGAACAAAATAATTGGAGGCACTTGACTGCAACACCAAGGTATCATACGTTCAACCAGCACGTGTAAGCTCCCATGGTAGACAATGGTTCACAAATAGCTTGAAGGTAACGGCGGTGCAAGGATAACGTGAGCATTCAAAAATAGCAATAAAAAAGGAAAGTTCCTGAAACTCACCGCTGGAAAGAGACTTAGAGTAGCAAGGCCGCCATGGATGTTCGAGGAGAGATGGGAGGCTCAGAGGCAACTAACCAGTAAGTTTCGTGCAGGTGCACTTCTTCCAGCCTCTAGAGGCCGGAAGAAGTGCAACTGCACGAAACTTACCGGTTAGTAGCCTCTGAGCCTCCCGTCTCTCCCCGAACATCCATGGCGGCCTTACTACGCTGAGTTTCTTTCCAGCAGTGAGTTTCATGAACTTTCCATTTTTATTGCCACGTAAAAAGGGATAACTAGCTTATTGGTAGGGGGTCCACAAATTACAAGAATGCAGGTCAGTTGACCCCTGAGTGAATAGAGCAGCAGAGTGCATGATCAGTGACCACTCCATTCACTGCCTTTGGGACCTTTCAACATTGCTAAATATAGCTCTTAACAATGTTTGGAACTCTCATAGAAAGTTCATTCAGTTAGGGGGCAATTGGGCAAATCGGAAATATTTTGTACATCGTCTATATAGAATCAGCTTCCAAAAGATACACTTCTCTAATATACCATTAAAACCACCATACTTGCTCAAATTTATCAATCAGCCTGAAACCCCAATTGTCTGGTGTTTCCCATAACAACCAATCACAGCTCAACTTTCATATCTTATCGAGCGCTGGTAAAGTAAATGTTAAGCTGCGATTGGTTGCTGTGGGAAACAAAAATCAGGCAATTAGGGATTCGGGCGAATTAATAAATCACTATGGGTCACTATGTCCCAGAGAGGCTAAAAAACTTACCAATGAACAGAAAATAAATGTTACATGTCTCTTAACCCCTTAAGGACCGGGGGTTTTTCCGTTTTTGCATTTTCGTTTTTTGCTCCTTGCCTTTAAAAAAATCATAACTCTTTCAATTTTGCACCTAAAAATCCATATGATTGCTTATTTTTTGTGCCACCAATTCTACTTTGTAATGACCTCAGTCATTTTGCCCAAAAATCTACGGTGAAATGGAAAAAAAATCATTGTGCGACAAAATTGAAAAAAAAAAACGCCGTTTTGTAACTTTTGGGGGCTTCCAATTCTACGTAGTACATTTTTCGGTAAAAATGACACCTTATCTTTATTCTGTAAGTCCATACGATTAAAATGATACCCTACTTTTATAGGTTTGATTTTGTCGGACTTCTGGAAAAAATCATAACTACATGCAGGAAAATTAATACGTTTAAAATTGTCATCTTCTGACCCCTATAACTTTTTTATTTTTCCGTGTATGGGGTGGTATGAGGGCTCATTTTTTGCGCCGTGATCTGAAGTTTTTAACGGTACCATTTGTGCATTGATAGGACTTATTGATTCACAAATGATATAAAAAGTGACCAAAAATGCACTATTTTGGACTTTGGAATTTTTTTGTGCACACGCCATTGACCGTGCGGTTTAATTAATGATATATTTTTCTAATTCGGACATTTCCGCACGCGGTGATACCATACATGTTTATTTTTATTTACACTGTGTTTTTTTTTATTGGAAAAGGGGGGTGATTCAAAATTTTAATAGGGGAGGAGTTAAATGATCTTTATTAACTTTTTTTTCCACTTTTTTTTGCAGTGTTATAGCTCCCATAGGGACCTATAACACTGCACACACTGATCTTCTATGCTGATCACTGGTTTCTCATAAGAAACCAGTGATCAACGATTCTGCCGCATGACTGCTCATGCCTGGATCTCAGGCACTGAGCAGTCATTCGGCGATCGGACAGCGAGGAGGCAGGTAGGGGCCCTCCCGCTGTCCTGTCAGCTGTTCGGGATGCCGCGATTAGCCGCGGCTATCCAGAACAGCCCTACTGAGCTAGCCGGCAACTTTCACTTTCACTTTTAGCCGCGCGGCTCAGCTCTGAGCGCGCGGCTAAAGGGTTAATAGCGTGCGGCGCCGCGATCGGCGCTGCGCGCTATTAGAGGCGGGTCCCAGCTTCACTATGACGCTGGGCCCGCCGTGATATGACGCGGGGTTACTGTGTAACCCCGCGTTATATCGGGAGAGCAGGACCAAGGACGTATCGGTACGTCCTTGGTCCTTAAGGGGTTAAACCCCTTAAGGACCCCAAATTTATTTTTATTTTTTACCTTACAGCATTCTCTCATACATTTTTTACACCTACGGAGATATTTTAAAGGGGTATTCCAGGAAAAAACTTTTTTTTTTAGATCAACTGGCTCCAAAAAGTTAAACAGATTTGTAAATTACTTCTGTTAAAGAATCTTAATCCTTCCAATAATTATCAGCTGCTGAATTTGAGTTGTTATTATCTGTCTGGAAACAGTGCTCTCTGCTAGACAAGACAGAAAAAAGCCAGTTTTGCAGAGGCGCTGCACAAGAACATGAAGCTAGGACTCGAGCAGCACAGGACAATAAAATGCTTTTATTGGTATAGTGGGGACAACGCGTTTCGGCATGAACTCATGCCTTCCTCAGGTCCACTTACAGTGCTAAAAGGATACAGACATGTATACACATAAGTATATATAAAAAAAAAGAAGAAAAAAAAACGTTTGTACAGAGTAAAACAAAGTCAGAATGATGCTGGATATGGAGGTTTGTTTATATATGGGTGGTAGTACATATAGATAATTAGGCACAGTTATTTTGACAAATTAAACGAAATTAGACAGTGCTGTATGTTCTTGGCAGAGTGTTGCAGTAAAATTTATGGGTTGAAACATTAAAAAAACATTACCCCAATGGTTATTGGGGTGGTGGGTCCCAAGCTTATCACTCTTGGCATCCAGGCTACATATCCTATATCCTCCACATACAGCGCTACTATGCGCCGCCCACACATCACTTCAGTGACGTCCTCCACTAACCAGCTCTACAATGCGCCACAGGTCACTTCAGTGACGTCCTCCACTAACCAGCGCTACAATGCGTCACCCATACACGTGGCCTACAGGCCACCTCCCCAGCGTCCACCGTTACCATGGCGACATCCACGGCAGCACATACGCACACAGGACCTCTACCCAGGTAATGTACTACCCCTAGAAATGAGCATAATCCTCCATCCTCTACCCACTAACTTTACATACTAAAGTTCGCACTGTCCACCCCATAGCTCTACAGTACCATAACAAGTATTTTCTTGAGGTAAGTACCACTTTTACTTTAAAACATAACTGCTCATGTCCCACTTAGAGCCCTCGTAATCCCTAAACAACCTCACTAATACTAACACCAATGTAACCCCCTACCAATGTATCTGTTACTTGGAGATTTCATCCATATATTTTAATATGACGAATAAGAAGCCTATTGTTGTTATTGTTTTTATATGCAATTTTATGCCCCCCCCCCCTTTTCTACCTAGGGACCCACCACCCCAATTACCATTGGGGTAACGTTTTTTAATGTTTCAACCCATAAATCTTACTGCAACACTCTGCCAAAAATGTTCTATATATCACTAAGAACATACAGCACTGTCTAATTCCGTTTCATTTGTAAACATAACTATGCCTAATTATCTATATGTACTACCACCCATATATAAACAAACTTAAATATCCAGCATCATTCTGACTTTCAGAATGTGTTTTTTTTTTTTTTTTTATATATATATATATATATACTTATGTGTATACATGTCTGTATCCTTTTAGCACTGTAAGTGGACCTGAGGAAGGCATGAGTTCATGCCGAAACGCGTTGTCCCCACTATACCAATAAAAGCATTTTATTGTCCTGTGCTGCTCGAGTCCTCGCTTCATGTTCTTGTGCAGCGCCTCCGCAAAATCGGCTTTTCTCTGTCTTATCTGTCTACCATTACTATCGGCCTCCATTACCATCTACCATTACTATCGGTCCGATACCGGTAGGAGCGCAGCAGCCAACTTACGCCATCGACCCTACCCATGCTTATCACCGCACCAACCAACCCACAGTTGTACAAGGTGGATATCTCACTATGGTGTGGTGAAGGGCACACACCAGCAGATACCCCTCATCATACCCCTCAAGCAGTCCTCTCTGCTGACATCTCTGCTTGTCTCAGGAACTGCACAGAGCAGAATAGGTTTGCTATGGGAATTTGCTTCTACTCTGTACAGCTCCCCAGACACGTGTCATCAGAGAGCACTTAGACAGAAAAGAACAACTCAACTTCAACAGCTCATAAGTACTGAAAGGATTAAGATTTTTTTAATAGAAGTAATTTACAAATCTGTTTAACTTTATGGAGCAAGTTGATATTTATAAAAAAAGATTTTTTCCTGGATAACCCCTTTAAGTCTTATTTATAAGTTATAGATTAGACATTATTTTGGAGCATTTATGAATCCATATTCATTTTATTTGAATTCCAATGCATGAAAAATGCAATCCTATAACCGACAACATAGCTTTCTTGTTATGGATTATTATGAGTTTTGGATACCTAATATATGTATTCTTTTGCTGTTTATTTAAATAACAAAATCATCTTTATTATATTTCTTTTTTTATTTTGCTACTTAATTTATTTGTCAATGTTATTAAATTATTTTCATTATTTCTTCTAGCCACATTAGAAAACTAGATGAAAAAACTTTCTTTAATGTTATAAGCCATTACATTGCAGATTGAACATGTAAAATGCAGCCTAACAGAGACTTTACTGGACAGCTCTAAGGACCTTCTTTTTAAGGATCCTACCTGACGGTATAAAACTGTAAAATTTTGGGGCTACGATGGAAGACGCAGGAAGTCCCCTCTCTATGTCTGCACTGCGACATGTTCACTATTGCAATTGCAACACTTTTCAAACCCATACTGGATTCTACCTCAGATAAGATTGCATGAAAAATAATCCAGTATAGGTTTGAAACGTGTTGCACTAGTAAAATAAAATTTATATGGTTGTCCGTCACTTGGACTCTATGTTTTCTTTGGGGAGAAGCGCTGAGCAGATGTCCTTTTTGTAGGTAGTCACTTACATCCTTCTTTCAAAAGGATCTGGACGACCATACGGCTGCTGGCCCTCCACGGCTATATACCTATACAGTGACCCCCGATGGCCCCGACATACCATCATTTCAATATACGACGGCCTCTCAGAGGCCATCGCATGTTGAAGGCAGCATCAACATACAATGCTTTTGTATGTCGGGGCCATCGCATAAACGGTATACATTTGCAATTCGTTTCGCAACGAATACTAAACTTAACGAAGTTTCCCGTTTTCGGGTGTTCGTTACAATCCGAATGCACGAAAAAAAAAAATCGAATATTTCCGAAAAAGAACACGAATACGAATATACAGTTAACGAATGCATTCTTTAAGTAATGCATAACGAATAATGCATGTTAACGAATAAGGAATGCATTCGTTATCAGTAAACCGAATGTAAGGAATGAATTAGATTCTTTTCATTGGGTTTACCTGAGGAAAACTTGCCTTCCTACACAGAAAACTGCAAAAAAAGGTGAAAACAACAAGAATCATAAGGTAACACCTGCTACTTATTACAAAAGAGGATCAGCAAGTGAAACTAATGTGCATTTAGTTTAGTAACGAATGCTAAATTTAACCAATTTTACAGATATAACGAAAGATCCGAATTAACGAATGCATTCGATGTTATTAACCATTGCATCCGAAAATGAAAAAAAAATTTGCGGATGCATCCGAAAACCGAATATGACGGATGCACAGCATTCCGAATATTCACAGAACCGAAAAATTTTTAAAGACGAAAACGAACAAAACTAAATTTTTGGTTCTGCACATGTCTAATAAACGGCTATCCGGCAGCGCAGACTGCTTCAGCTGCCACCGAATAGCCGTTTACGGTGCCCCGTGTGGTCCGCTGACGATCACTTACCTGTCCTCGGGGCTCCGGCGGGTCCTCTTCAGGATCCCCTGCATATTGGGGAAGCAGAGGCCTTGCCGGAGCGTCGGGGACACCCCCGGGGACGCGGCAACAGCGATGGAAGGCGACATCCAGGGCTGCGGTGACGAGCGGTGATGGTCCGGAGCGGCGGGGACAGGTGAGTACAACCTCCAATACCAGTGGTCTTCAACCTGCGGACCTCCAGATGTGTCAAAACTACAACTCCCAGCATGCCCGGACAGCCGTTGGCTGTCCGGGCATGCTGGGTGTTGTAGTTTTGACACATCTGGAGGTCCGCAGGTTGTAGATCACTGTCCTATACTTTACATTGCACGGATCCCTCAACATACGATGGTCCATTTGGAACGGAGTACCATCGTATGTTGAGGGACCACTGTATACTCATTGTGGGACATGTATCATTATTTTGGTATGGTAGAAGCAGTTTACCCCTTTTGCCGAATTCTAAATTATGCGCAGATGCGCAAAATTTATCAGTCAAGCGCAATTAGTTTCATAAATTGTGGGCAAATATAGTAATCTCCTCATACCTCCACTCTTTGAAAAATGAAATCGATGACTTAGAGCATCTTGCTATGTGCAGTCCAAGATGGCTTATATTTGCGTAAAAAATATGGTCATTGCGCAAGATTTCTGCGTGTAAATGAAATTTACGCAGTTAATAAATTTGTGCGTACTACATATGTCACACCAAGGTACACCGAAACCTACACATCTGGAGGAAATGCTCCACCAGAATGTATGCAAAAAAAAGATGCAAAAAAAACAGCTTGCGCAAAATTTTGCGCAAAAATGTAAACACAAAACAGGGGTAAAATCTTTGATACATATCCCCCATTGAGATGTTGTGCTTTGAGTACAATAAAATCTGGTAAGCTATTGTCCACCAGTTTGTGTGATACCTTTCACCTGCTGGCTTCACTATGGGCGCATCTATTTTTATTTCTTTATAGAGTATATAGTTAGTACGGTCGAAAAAAGACATATGTCCATCAAGTATATAGTCTCATTTATACATGGTTTTCCCATGCAAGGCATTATAGGGCTTGTGATAAATGGCCTGTCTAGTTTTATCACCTGCCTCCTTTCAATCTCTTCCATTATCTTTCTTGTTCGGTATGGCATGGAGGTGAAAATAGAATAATGAACAGAAACAAGAAAGATATATACTAGTAGTTCAGTGAACAGTAGACCTTCCTCCATTCAGATACATAGGCCCTCATTTACTATTGCAAACCTGACATGTCTGCCCCAGAATTTGTATCAGAATGTGTGCCAGAATTGAAAAAAACCAGACTAACTCTCCATTTTACTAAGAAAACCCCAAAAAGGGGCATAGTCGTTGGGAAAAGGGGTGTGGTCACTGAAAAGGGGTGTGTTGCTGACATTTTCACAAAAACCCAACTTATTTAATAAGGTTTCCACAGAAAATGTGGTGGATTTGAGCTGAGGGGAAAAAAACCCGACAGATCAAGAGCATGTGTAAAAAAAGGAAAATGTAGGGAAAGTAGGAAATGTAGGGAAACCTTAGTAAATACCGTGGAAAAAAGTTGTAGGGAATTAAAACCCACAAATAAACCTACACTCCACTCTAAGTAAATAAGGACCATAATGTATAAAGTGAGGAGCTTAGTTTTTCTCGACAAATCCCAGGCACCAGGTCATATGACAAATGAAAATTTCATTTTGGCGCCTAGGTGTTTCTCAGCCCAAGCATCGGCAGCGATGGCGCATAGCAATTAGATACAACAGCGGTTAATATATCCCCTTTTTTATCTAGCGCTGAGCCACTTGTGCCAAGAAGGATGATGCTCTGTGCTGCCCCTGCTGGTTGACAGCAGTAGCTCCTCCCACATTTCCTCTCATTTAGAGGATCCTGTGCCATGAGTGTTAGAGGAGGGTGTTTCCTGGCTCTAGTCACTGTGTGCCCTTCAAACCTGCAGGAGAAGCTGTCATCAGAAGTGAGGGAGACAGTCAGGAGGCAACTGCCTACCAGGTGGGTGCTTGGGCCGCTGCCACATACTGTACACCACTGCTCTGCAGCATGCTCCTGCCCAGGTGGCACATGTAACAACTCGGCTGCAACCCGCAGTGCTGTCAGTCAGCTCCAATCCCCTTTCTGCACCTCCTATCAGCCTCCCTCCTGCTGCACCTCCTGTGACTGCTGTAACCATCCCTCCTGCTGCACCACCTCTCACTGCTGTCAGTCTCCTGCCTGCTGCACCTCCAGTCACCTTTCTACCTGCTGCACCTCCCTGCCGTAACCCACCATCCTGCTGTACCTCCTATCACCTTTCTTCCTGCTAAACCTCCTGTTACTGCCGTAAACCACCATCCTGCTGTACCTCCTATCACCTTTCTTCCTGCTGCCCCTCCTGCTACTGCCGTAACCCACCCTCCTGCTGCACCTTCAGTCACTGATGTCATCCTCTCTCCAAAAGTGTGAAATAAGTAAAAAAATAAAACATTTTTAAAACCCATAACCCCACCTCCAATAAAAATTCAATTCGCCACCTTTTCTCATTTCCCCTCTAAAAAGTAAAAATTAATAAATAAACATACTTGTCCAAACTATTAAATTATCACATTCCTAATACCACACGATAAATCGCAGGAACACAAAAAAATTCCAAATGGTAAAATTGCTGATTTTTGATCACACATCCCTTCCCAAAAAAAAAAGTCAGAACTATGCAAAAGTGGTACCAATAAAAACTGCAGCTCATGGCACAAAAACAAAAAGACTGTGCTGGTTGTTTGAAAAAAAAAACTAACTTTTTTGCTGGTTCCTGGATTTAAAGCAAATTTGTCAAGCCCTGCTCTTAGCTAACTGTAGACCGAACTAATGCACAGTAACTACCTACAATAATGGATCAATCCAACACAGCAGCACATAAGCCTATTTCTAGAACATATGAAATCATCCCATCTACTTGTCCAATTTCAGACAAATTTTATAGTGCTGCGTATTCGCCCCTAATATGTTATTATGTTATATTTAAGACAAATCTATCAAGGGGTTTTCAAGTTATCACAGAACATTTGTATGAACATTTTTAACAGTTTAGGAATAGAGCAAAGTGAATCGATTTGGCACATATCAGATTTGGTCCATACCCCCCCAATAAAATTTGTGTTTGTCAGAATCCAAACTCTTTGTGATTCATTTCCAATTTTAGATTTGTTTTGTACATTGGACATCCCAGAAGTAAGCGGCAACACTCCACATCTTCCACATTTGCTTGTCTGTACAGGAGCAGAGACTCCTGCATTTGACAAGAGTCCTTTCTCCTGTACATACTTTGCATGGGCAATCACAGGGTGATTGGGGTGCTTGCACATCTGAAATTATTCCAAAAACTAATCTGGGGAGATCTGCTCATCTGTCTTTTGGAGCTTTGCGATCAAAGAGTATGATGGAACAACTAAGTCACACACAACTATAAAAAATAGTGGAAACAAAGGAAGACGCGTGTGTTACATATCGAGAATATTATAAATATTTGTTAGAGGGGTACTCCTGTGCTAAGACATCTTATACCCTATCCAAAGGATAGGGGATAAGATGCCTGATTGTGGGGGTCCCGCCGCTGGGGACCCCGTGATCTTGCACGTAGCACCCTGCTAAAATCAGTCCCTGGAGCATGTTCGCTCCGGGTCTGATTACTGTCGATCACGGGGGCCAGAGCATTGTGATGTCACGGCTCCGCCCTGTGTGATGTCACGCTCCGCCCCCTCAATGCAAGCCTATGGGTGGGGGCGTGACAGCTGCCACGCCCCCTCTCATAGGCTTGCATTGAGGGAGCAGAGCGTGACATCACACGGGGGCAGAGCCATGATTTCACAATGCTCCGGCCCCGTGATCGACAGTAATCAGACCCGGAGCGAACATGCTCCAGGGTCTGATTTTAGGGGGGTGCTGCGTGCAAGATCATGGGGGTCGCCAGCGGCGGGACCCCCACGATCAGGCATCTTATCCCCTATCCTTTGGATAGGGGATAAGATGTCTTAGCACCGGAGTACCCCTTTAAGTCATGCAAAAAGCTGCAAAACAGTCTTCATTTTGAAAAAGTGGCTTCCAAACAAAATTTAGGTCACTGAATGCTCCGAATAAATATTTACACTGTGGTTAAAATGATATAAGATTTGTTGATTTTTTTTTATCATAAGTAAAACAGTTCAAGACAGATATATAAAATTCATTCATTCTACTTTTTACCTGGAACAAAACCCCATGTCTTCCTTATTATATTCAGACCATTTATTATCTAAAATAACACATATTAGTAAGAACAGCCCTGCTTTCTTGTGATTTATGAAGGACTATGCTCCATAAAACAGATTGTAAATTTTGATGGTGATTTTGAAAGATAACCATGAATCTTTCGCACTAACACAATAATGGGTATTAAAGAGGTTTCAGGCCTGGAAGGTTCGCTGCTGCTTTCATTTGTAGGCGATTGTCTGTAGAAAAAAAATAAAAAATAAAAAATCCCACCATAAATTGAAAATCCATAACTGTATTCATATGTAATGAAATGGAACTGCTTATAATTAGGTTAAAGATTACACACCCTGCAAGAAGAAAGGATTTTTCTCTCCCTCTGCCCCGCTTTCCTTTCAGAGAACATATTTAACAAATTGTCTTTCCTCCGTGTCTAACGTTTGCATTTAGTAAAAAAAAAAATGAAAAAAGAAAATCAAACGAAATAAATGACATGCAAAAGTAAATGAAAGAAATCTAATAAATAATAGAAAGAAATGAATGTAGCAAACATAAAAGAAAAAAAAAGTATTACATTGGTAATATTTTTCTTATGTTATGATATTATGCAACATTCTATATACCGAAAATATATTCATATTTTTAGGACATTCTTTATTATTATTAGTTTATCATTTTTATTTATATCTTTTGTAAATAGGGCCAAATGATTACATTTGCTTCACTGAATTGAACTTATGTGAGATCCTGCTGAGCGCCGGGAGCATTTTTTGCTACACAACCTGGAGGGCAGCTGCTCTTTTTCTCCCAGACCAGAATATCATTAAATTGCATAATAAACATGACACACAGCTGGACATTTTATGTTTCTGTTGTACGAGAAGGGGAAAAAAAAACTCCAGGGAGATTGGAGAATTATTTCTTGAATTATTTCCTTTCTGTTTGTAAACAATACACACGGTACTGAAGTTAATGATATTATTAAGGATGGCTTTATGCCTAGCTTTAAAAAAAGTTAGCTAGCTTAAAAGTAACAGAAAAATCAAAAACATACTATAAACTATGCTTCATATTTATGGACCTTTTGCTCATTTGGGTCATCTGAGTGACTGAATAGAAGAGAGTATCCCTGGGCCCTTCACATAAATGCTGACGCATTTTACTCATGTGCACACATGAGTAAGGGGGCCACGACACTAGAAATGCGTCAGTATTTATTGTTTCTTCATAAAAGCAGAACAGCGAGCACAGGAGTTCACATGAAGTACATTTTCTCTTAAAGGAAAGGTCTCATCCTAAAAATTAATGAAAAACTTATTCCCTATCTGCAGGCTAGGGCATAAGTTTTAGATCGTGGGGGTCTGACAGCTGGAACCGCCAGCGATCTACTGTGCAGGGCCCCGGCCACGCTCCCTCCATATACCTCTATCGAAGAGCCGAAGATAGCCGAACGTCTCTCCTATAGAGCTATATGGAGGGGGCATGGTGGCCCCCCCTTCAGGCGGGGTTTGTGATGTGCCACTTCAGAGGATATGTTTTTCAGTAATTTTTAGGATGAGACATCTCCTTTAGACTGCTCAGTGGCTGGATTCACCTTCTGTTTGACTTAATTGATGGTGTAGCATTGGAGTACAGAACCCATTTTTCAGCAATAGGTTGCTTTATATGACTCATGAAACACTAAGAAAAAAAACCTCATGTTAAGAATTGACTAAACATGAAAAAAAAACAAAAAAAAAAACATGAATATAATGTTTTTTTTTTTTTTTTTTTTTACACAGATGCATTTTGCAGTGTGGTCCAGTAAGGGACACTATAAGTTTGAGGAAAGTACTAAGAAGCACTATTAGGACCCATTGAAACTAAGGAATTTTTGATCGGACCTCTGCTGGTAGTAGCAGCCTCCCATTGTTTTTAGAATTTCCGCAACTGAATTTTTGCCATGAAAATTCTAGATTACAGGCTCCGTAATTTAGCACGGACTGCTTTGTCATGAATGGGGATAAGGCATGTCTGCATGGTATTGGTGCCGATGGATTATAGCAGCACCCACTGCACATGAAATGTTCTCCTACAATTTCTCTAAAACTATGATTGTCTAAAGGTAGTAAGGATGCAATACTACTGTGTATGGGCAGTAAGGCGGCACCATTACTGTGAGGAAGACACTAAGGTCAAACTATTAATCCGAAGAGGGCACAAAGATACCTTTGCTGTGTGGGTGCATTATTACTATGTCTTTTTGTGTAGGGCATTATTAGAATCTGGGCATTCTCTGACATAGTATTCTATGGGGAAACTATTGGGAGAAATAGCAGTATGGTTTCCCCAACTGTCTAAGGTGCATGGCAATTTCCCAAATTCGCAGATAATGTCAGTAGAAAGAAGGGTCGGGTATATTGCAGTTTCACCACATGGCACTGTTGTTCTTGGAGGAATAGACCAGTGCAAGAGCTGTGGCTTTCCCCATGCTGAAGTTCATGTGTATGGGGATTGCAGAAGAGATAATGGTTGACCAAACAAATGTTCGTCCGACAGTTATTGAAAGTGTATGACCACGTAACATGTCTAGATGGCAAGCATTGCGCAGACAAATTGTTGTGGGAAAATGTGCTTAAAGCTTTCTAGGCTGGACGGAAAAGATGAGAGAGAGAGAGAGAGAGAGAGGGAGAGAGGGAGAGGGGGGGAGAGAGAGAGAGACTGCAAAATGTGTAGAACCCATAAGGATGCACCTTCACACTTATTCAACTTATGACACACGGTTTGGGGACCCTCTCAGGCCGCAGATGTATTTTGCCCTAGCCCCCGTGCTGAACCCCTAGGTGTTACTATGCTTCTCATAGATAAAATGGCAATGGTTGGCGATATTAACTTCCTGTTTGTGGCACATTAGTATATGTGAGGGGGGAAACTTTTCAAGATGGGTAGTGACCATGGTGGCCATTTTGAAGTCGGCCATTTTGAATCCAACTTTTGTTTTTTCAATAGGAAGAGGGCCATGTGATGCATCAAACTTATTGGGAAATTCACAAGAAAAACAATGATGTGCTTGGTTTTAACGTAACTATTCTTTCATGAGTTATTTACAAGTTTCTGACCACTTATAAAATGTGTTCAATGTGCTGCCCATTGTGTTGGATTGTCAATGCAACCCTCTTCTCCCACTCTTCACACACTGATAGCAACACCGCAGGGGAAATGCTAGCACAGGCTTCCAGTATCCGTATACACTGCTATATACTAGTATATACACTGCAGGAGAAATGCTAGCACAGGCTTCCAGTATCCGTAGTTTCAGGTGCTGCAAATCTCGTATCTTCACAGCATAGACAATTGCCTTCAGATGACCCCAAAGATAAAAGTCTAAGGGGGTCAGATTGGAAGACCTTGGTGGCCATTCAACTGGCCCATGATGACCAATCCACTTTCCAGGAAACTGTTCATCTAGGAATGATCGGACCTGACACCAATAATGTAAGCAAGATGGTGTACCACCACATTATGGGTGTCAGGTCCGAGCATTCCTAGATGAACAGTTTCCTGGAAAGTGGATTGGTCATCGTGGGCCAGTTGAATGGCCCCCAAGTTCTCCCGATCTGACCCCCTTAGACTTTTATCTTTGGAGTCATCTGAAGGCAATTGTCTATGCTGTCAAGATACGAGATGTGAAGAATGGGAGAAGAGGATTGCATTGACAATCCAACACAATGGGCAGCACATTGAACACATTTTATAAGTGGTCAGAAACTTGTAAATAACTCATGAAAGAAAAAAGTTACGTTAAAACCAAGCACATCATTGTTTTTCTTGTGAAATTCCCAATAAGTTTGATGTGTCACATGACCCTCTTCCTAATGAAAAAACAAAAGTTGGATTCAAAATATCCGACTTCAAAATAGTCGCCATGGTCACCACCCATCTTGAAAAGTTTCCCCCCTCACATATACTAATGTGCCACAAACAGAAAGTTAATATCACCAACCATTCGCATTTTATTAAGGTGTATCCATATAAATGGCCCACCCTGTATATTACATTTTTGGCTTCATTTTCTGATGCACACCTTTTATTTTGGCACATTTTACTCCAACACGCTTAAGTTTAAGACCGGCATATAAATCTTAACACATTTGACCTTATGCTTGTGGGACTCCAAATAAAAAGTTATTAAATAATAAAATATACAAGGAAAACTGCACATAACACAGTTATGTATATATACATAAAAATGTATAAATACATATATATATATATATATATATATATAATATACATTTATATATACAGTATATTGATATTTTTAGGTTGAGATTAGAAAACAAAGAAAAAAAAGAAGCCTGTTGTGCAACTAGAATTTTGTTGCGGTGTCAAGATACACTTTTCAAACTCCTGCCAACTCCCTAGCCCCCTGCTTAAAGCGTTACTTTCATTAGTAAGAAAAAAATGCTTAAATCAGTGTAGTAATGTTCCCTAAGACCTGTATGCATTATAATATGCGTGTGCTAATATCTAAAATACTTTTTGATCTATGTATATCTGTAATCAGTCTTCTGAATTTCTCTCAGAGGCTGGGGGTGTTTCCCCTGGAGCATGATAAGCTCCTCTCCTCTCTCTCTCCCCCCTCTCCCCTGTCATGAGGTCTGCACAAACATTTTTACATTTGCAAATCATATTGGCTAACTGCATGCTCTATATAACTCTAATGGAGCCATACGTGCTCTACATAACTCTAATGCAGCCATGTGAATCTATATGGTGCAAGGACAGAAGAAAAACCTGCAGTTTGTAAAAAAAAATTAAGATCTTTACATTTTCACAGCTTTGTAACCAAAGTGCATGCTTTTAATAACCCTAAAGCAGCCATGTGGAACCTATATGGTGCACATACACAAGAAATAAGTTCATAAAATGACCAAAGAGAAATCATTTTGCAAATAAATAGTAGTTTAGCACCTTGTATTTCTTGTATCTGTGCATGTGAATGCTTCTCCTGAAGAGGCTGCAAGCTGTCTGCATCTTGTCTATGCTCTGAGGAACAGCATGGAGAAAACCACACCTCCCTACCCCCTCCCCTCAGAGATTTTGGTCCTTTTTAAAAAAGGACCAAAAAGGCAGAATTTTCTTGGTTTGTTTGCAGAAGAGATTTGTTAAACCTGTTTTTCACATCTTTAGCAAATACTTTTTTTTAATGGAGTATAGTAGGAAAATGCTTAGTTTTTAAGGAAGTATTAAATGGAAAAAAGTTGTTTCAAACGACATTAACGCTTTAAGCAAGCTGTCTGCGAAACTGCCGGGAGTCCCATGCAAGTGTATGGGACTATCAGCAATTTAGTGGGCTGCTCACTTTAGCAGTAGGATATGGAGTTGCAGCATTATAGTTGCACTTTAATGCAACATAAGTGATAAAGGGCCAGTGACTAAAAATCAAAGCAAAACTGGCTTAGGCTGGGTTCACACCACGTTTTGTACTTACGGTTCCGTATACGGCTGGGGGGAGGGGGAGCGAGGGGGGGAATCACGGCGCCCGCACTCCGGTCAGCTGCGTTTTCAGCCGTATGCGGTTTCCCGACCGTAGGCAAAAACGCGGTCGACCACGTTTTTGCCTGCGGTCGAGAAACCGCATACGGCCGAAAACGCAGCCGACTGAAGGCTGCGGTTAACTCCGGTCGGCTCATAGACATGCATTAAATACGGTTCCCGAATACGGCGATGCCCCCGCCCCCCTCCCCCCAGCCGTATACAGAACCGTAAGTACAAAACGTGGTGTGAACCCAGCCTTAGTAAACAAGCACAGCTGACATTCTCAAGAGCCACTATAGAGGAAGATCGTGCACTGGACTCCACAATCACCAGATGTAACTCCATGTGACTTCTTTATGTGGGGCTACATTGAGGAGGATTCAGAATGAATGGCCCCTTATCACCTAACAATTATTCAAATTATTGTTAGATGCTTGGTAATATAGGTGGATAGGAGGGACATATTCCATATGATTCCCTACCAACAGTGGGGAAGATTTTTCTCCTGGTTTTCCCAGCGAGAGAAATTATTGTTTCCTAGCAACAGCACTCACAAATGCAATATGTAAATTGAATTTATAGATTGTGCCACTGATAACAATGATTTCACAGCAGAATGATCAATCAGAAACATCATTAGAAATAGTTCCACTGTGTATTGTTGATCCCATTATGGTTACAACTGCTCAAAAACAAGAAAATTGTCCTGATAATTGGCGCGTGTGAACAGGCCTTAACTTATCACAGATGGCCACAGTCCATAGAAACTCAATTTCAATGGGCTCAGTGACTATTTATAATCTTTGAAAATTCATTGGGCAAATTAGCTCTTATAAAGTCCAAGATAGGCCATCAATATCACATCGGCGGGGGAGGCGATTTGAGGTAGTACCGCCGATCAGCTGATTAAAGAGGCCATGACAGTGGGAGCACCGGAGCTTCTACAATGTTTACATCAGCTGCGATTCAGCTGGTACAGTACTTGCAAATACTATTTGTAGCAGCAGTGCAAGGTATTAAAACACTGTCCCATTCAAGTGAACTGGACAACACTGCAATACCTTGTACCACTGCCATAAGTATTATGGAATGGGCACACACAAACTAATCTGCAGATGAGGTAAATATTTGGCTCTGTGGCCTTTCCAATCAGTCAACCAACACCAATCTAATATAGATTGACAGAGGATAGCCTGTAAATATTGTTGTTGTTAACTTTGAATTTTTTATATATTTTGATAATCTACATATTAAACTCAATATATATATATATATATATATATATATATATATATATATATATATACACACATACAGGGTGGGCCATGTATATGGATTCACCTTAATAAAATGGGAATGGTTGGTGATATTAACTTCCTGTTTGTGGCACATTAGTATATGTGAGGGGGGAAACTTTTCAAGATGGGTCTTGACCATGGCGGCCATTTTGAAGTCGGCCATTTTAAATCCAACTTTTGTTTTTTCAATAGGAAGAGGGTCATGTGACACATCAAACTTATTGGGAATTTCACAAGAAAAACAATGATGTGCTTGATTTTAACGTAACTTTATTCTTTCATGAGTAATTTACAAGTTTCTGACCACTTATAAAATGTGTTCAATGTGCTGCCCATTGTGTTGGATTGTTAATGCAACCCTCTTCTCCTACTCTTCACACACTGATAGCAACACCGCAGGAGAAATGCTAGCACAGGCTTCCAGTATCCGTTGTTTAAGGTGCTGCAGAATGGGCAAAACAAAAATTGGAACAGGACCCTCAGTTTACTCAGAAGATTTTGTTCAGTGCTGAGGCAAACTTTTATGTGAATGGTGAAGTTAACAATCAAAACCACCGCTATTGGTCTGACACTAACCCAAATTGGATAGATCCCTCCAAGACTGTTGGAACACAAAAATTGATGGTATGGTGTGGTATATGGGGTACAACGATAATGGGGCCATTCTTCATCAATGGAAGCCTCGAGGCCACTGGATATGCGGAATTGCTACATGATGATGTGTTTCCCTCTTTTATGCACTGAAGCTGGCATGTTCCCCGAGTTTTTCCAGCAAGATGGTGCACCACCACATTATGGGTGTCAGGTCAGAGCATTCCTAGATGAACAGTTTCCTGGAAAGTGGATTGGTCGTCGTGGGCCAGTTGAATGGCCCCCAAGGTCTCCCCATCTGACCCCCTTAGACTTTTATCTTTGGGGTCATCTGAAGGCAATTGTCTATGCTGTGAAGATACGAGATGTGCAGCACCTGAAACTACGGATACTGGAAGCCTGTGCTAGCATTTCTCCTGCGGTGTTGCTATCAGTGTGTGAAGAGTGGGCAGCGCATCGAACACATTTTATAAGTGGTCAGAAACTTGTAAATAACTCATGAAAGAATAAAGTTACGTTAATTCCCAATAAGTTTGATGTGTCACATGACCCTCTTTCCTATTGAAAAAACTAAAGTTGGATTAAAAATGGCCTACTTCAAAATGGCCTCCATGGCCACCACCCATCTTGAAAAGTTTCCCCCTTCACATATATTAATGTGCCACAAACAGGAAATTAATATCACCAACCATTCCCATTTTATTAAGGTGTATCCATATAAATGGACCACCCTGTATATTACAGTGATTATGATTTACAGTGCACTATAGATAGTATGTCAAGGAAGAAGGGGTTACTGATGCACTGGCTTTGCAAGGCGCTATGTCAGTCAAAAGAAAGCAGCAGTAATGAATAGGTTAAACTTAGCACTGAAGACAAGCCTGGAGACTATTAGATACCCGAGGCAGCACTGTGTATATACAGCAGCATAGCAAGGAAGGGGTTTTACTAAGTACTAAGATTGCAGCTGCTAAGATGAGAAAAAAGCTTTGATTTACATTGCATGGACCATGGCATGGCATGGACCTATCCTGATGGTTGACCATCAATTTTTAAATCCATTTAATAAATAACTATATTGTTAACATAACTTTTTATGTGTGTGTGTGTATATATATATATATATATATATATATATATATATATGTCTTAAATCATTATTAATATTATTATTAATAATTTATTTATATTATTTATCATATAGTGTGGTTTTATTCAGTTATAGCCATAATTAATTTTTTATTTTGACATTACAAATAACTTGTATATTCAAATATCTAAAAACACTTATGTATGTTTTCTGTGGGTACATGTGCAACTATCTCATTGCTTTGCCCTCCATCGCTGTTTTTTTCTTCCAAAGCTCAGAGACACAAACCTTACATCCCCCCCCCCCCCCCCAAAAAAAAAAAGCTATTTTTGGTAATGGGAAGCAAAGCAGCCTTCAGTTTTGTGTGAGTGTGTGATGTGCTAGAGATCTGACAATTTGTTAAAATGAAAATATCATCTCTGCTTTAATGAACACCTGCCATCCATTGCCTGGACCGACTTAATATTCTCTATTCAACGGTTGAGAAATTTCAAATAAGGCTGGGTCTCGGAAGAATTGCATAAATAATTAGTGAATGTGCAGAATGTCTGCAGGCGTGACACAGGCCTCATCCATGTTTTTGTAGATTTTTTTATATTTATTATGTTTTTTTTGTTTTTTTTATTTGGTGTGGGTCTATGGTTTCATAATGCAGAAATAAAGCATTATGTGATAAGGTTAGTCATGCTAAGATGTTCTAATTACTATGCAATATCTTGCCAGGAAAAAATATAATCAAGTGACTCACAAACCCCAGCCATATAAAACACATCAGATTTGCTCACGCTTTGAAGGTTGGACTGGTTATAGTGATTAATTGATGTGATTATTGAGGTTCTGTGACAATCCTGTTTTTTACAGTGTGCATCAGGGTATTGCTGATAAAGTCTTAAAGAACCGAGAATCAAACCAATATCAAGATAAATAAAATGGGCCTTTATGGTGCAGCTGGGACCCACCAGGAAAGCCATTAGCAGGGTCCCATTAATTTCTCTATCTCTATTCATGCTTGTTCTCTCTCCCTCACTATAATCTGTCCTTTCTATGTCTATTTCATCTTCTGATAATGAAAAGTGTCAAGCCAACCTCTTATTTTTCTGTAGACCTAAAACATATTTATTTGCTCCACTTTTTTTCTCTGTCTAACAAAACAATTTGAACATTTTTGATAAAAGGTCATTCTGAACTATGTTTGAAAAAAATAAAATACATTTCTATTATTTTATTTATTTTTATGTATTCTTTTAGTTTTATTTTATTCATGTATTTATACTTTAACTTTTGCTTATTTATTTATTTGTTCTTTTTCAGTATTTATAAATTTTCAAGTTATGTATTCATTTTATGTATTTATTTAGTATTTTCACATTATTTTTTTTTTCATTTCATGTATTTTTTTTTTATTATTTAGATTGTTTACTTCGCTTGACCCTAGATAAAGAAATTTATATTTAAGTATTAATTTATTTTACTGTTATATATTTATTTTTATTCATTTTATGCATTTATTTATTATTTTCACATTGTTTAATTTATTTATCTATACATGGATTGATTTGATTATTAATTTTATTTTGAACACATTGAACCTTCTATGCAGTTTGGGTTGCTTGACGCTAGATGAACAATTTTTTTTTTTTTCACGTTATGTATGTATTTTTTTTCATTTCATGTATTTATTTATTATTTTCACATCATTTATTTTTTCATTTTATGTATTTGTTTATTTATTTATTATTATTATTTTTTTATTATTTTCATTTTAAATACGGTATATCTAACCTTCTATGCAGTTTGGGTAGCTTGACCCTAGATAAACAATTACCAGTAAGTATATATTTTTCAGGTTATGTATTTACTTTTCTTCCTTTTATATATTTATTTATTATTTTCACACTATCTATTTATTTTTCCATTGTATGTATTTATTAATTTATTGATTGATTTATTTATTATTTTCATTTGAAGTACATCTAACCTTCTATGCAGTTTAGGTCGCTTGACCCCAGATAAACAATTTTATATTTAATACTTTCCATATTATACGGTATAATAAATGTTATTATTCCTTTGAGTCAGCCACAAGGATTTTCTTTATTTAATTATGGAATATTATGGTATGACTACAATAACCTAAGAAGCATGTTTAAGTCCTAAGGGGATCCTGTTCCATACAATAGAGGTGAAATTGTGCAAAGATCCAATTCCATCCCATGATTTACTATTATATCTGGGAGGGTGAGATCTGCCTGCTATATATACTGAATTATATATCATCTAATGTTGTGGTAATGTTATTCAGAATGTAACCTGTATGTAGAGACCCTTCTCTATTTGATTTATTTTAAATAAAAAAAATAAGAAAAGATCAATACTGACTTTATTAAGAATTATTTTCTTTGATATTTTAGTATAATTTTTATAACATTATCACTGGGGCCCAACAATAGTGCAAAAATCATGTTTAAGCAGGTCCTTTATGTCTTTCAATGGATGTGATTTTGCTACTATTTTTCTGGTTAAAGTAATTAAAGGCAGTGACCTGGGGGTAAGGTGGAAAGAGACTCATTGTTTGTTGACAAACCAAGAGCTCTGCATTTGGCATATGGACAAGGTCCTGTACATACATAGAGATTTGCATGTTTACCACAGTCAACAGTATACATGGTGGGTATGTGTCAACAAACCCCGCTCCTCCTTAACTATGGCCTCAGAGATGAGCCCATTGGGGCACAATTGTAAAACAACCTATATTATGACGTTACATTTTGGACATAGTCATCTATAGCTGTAGCCAAACGTGTAACTTGAAGCTCCTTAGTCCCAATACAATACCATTGAACTCCTTCTATGGCATGCCAATTGTAATGCTGATATCTTCCTATGTGGCAGAGGAACCTTTGGACTTCTTTGGGCTACATTCTTGGCTGTAGAAAGACATTCAAAGAAGAAAAAAAATTATCATCAGACTGTGGGTGCCATACATATTGAATATTCATATTCAATTGCATTTAGAGGAACTCTGTTGGCTGGGCATGCGTGTGTTATCTCCCCAGAGAAAAAGAGGATTGGGCATGATAAAATCCAACCGCTCGGTCCCTCTTTCTGAAGGCCAACATATTTATTAGATGATCAGGGGGTTCCACCAAAATCAGCAAGTTTGGCTGAAAATAATCTAATGTGTATGAGGACCATTATGGTATCAGAGCCCATTTAACCGTAAACATAAAAAATGTAATGGCCTCTAAACTGGAACGGTAAATTCCAGCCAGGGTTCAATATGCGCATGTAGTTTGTATATTCTCCCTGCAAGGGTTTCTTTATACATTCCAAAAACATACTTACATTTCTTGGGTGAGATTCATCAAAACTTTTTCAAAGAAAAAGTTGACCAGTTGTCCATAGCAACCAGTCAAATAGTTTCTTTCAATTTTGAAAAGCCATCTGATTGTTTAGACTAACCTAAAGAAAAAAATATAACGGCATTAAAAATGCGTGAACAGAAAAAAAGGCAACGAGAAAAGCTTGTAAGGCTTCTTTCCCCATGTGTTTCTGGTCTTTCTCTAGTCACTATATAGGTAACAAGATGGCAACTGTCAAAACAAGAAGGTAATATAGAGCCCAATGGGTCCATTGAGTCCGGTTCAGACAGCAGATACATTCAAGAATGGAGTGTATATAGTCAGAATTAGACTATGATCTGCAGATGCATTGAGCTCTACAGCAGCTTCCCATTTTTCAGGTGGATGACGTATAGTCCTGCGAAAGGAGAAAAAAACAGTATTGTTGTTGCCTTAGATGAATGAAAATCATGACTTTGTCTGGCTTGTAACTATGTGTGAAGGAACCAAATAGATTCACTGTCTTTTTTTGGAATTGATGGACCAATGTGGGCTATCTCCATTTGTATACAGTGCTGTGGAATATGTGTGCACTATAAAGTCAACTGGAGATAACTGGAGAGCCTACTGTAATTCCAAGAAGTCTTCTCATTAAAAACTATGTGACAGATGTCTTCTGAAGGGACAGAAGCATTGCCTGGGGGCCCATTTATACTCAGTAGACCCCCCAGGCTATATATATCAGGAAAAACCTATGATTTTAATTAAAGGGGTATTCCAGCTTTATGCATCTTATCCCCTATCCAAAGGATAAGGCATAAGCTGTATGATCTCAGTGCAGCCCCTGACATTCTGTGCTGGGCGTTGCCTCCAAGATGGGGATGCAAGGTCACGGCCAAGCCCCCCAGTGACATCATGCCACGCCTGTTCATTCCTGTCTATGGGAGGGGGCGTGATGGCCATCATGCCCCCTCCCATATACATGAATGGAGGTGTGATGTCACAACGGGCGTGACTGTCACATCCCCATCTCGGATACAGCTCCCGGTACAGAATGCTGGGGCTGCACCGAGATCACGGGGGTCCCCAGAGGCGGGACCCCTGTGATCTTACATCTTATCCCTTATTGTTTGGATAGGGGATAAGATGTATAAAGCTGGAATACCCCTTAAATGAGATAAATAGAGAAACAGAACAGAATTAGGTATGCATGTACTTTTACGAGTTTTATGCAGTAAATACGCTCTGCACAAGCTTGTCCAACACAAACAAATGAATAGGGAACAAAGAACAGGGTTTTTGAGTTTCAACAAGCTGCATTGTTTTAAATGGCAATCTTTTTATCTCACACTTGGGCCCTGTTAACACTATGAAAAATATGTGTGTATTACGTTAGCAGCAGCCTCCTATTGATTTTAATAGTATTCTGCTGCTCCACACGTCATTAGTTCTGTAACGTAACTTACGACGAGCAATTATATTCTGGCGTAAGCCTAAACACATTCTATCTTCTGGCGGAATCAGCCAGAGAAATGCCATCTGTCAATGGGATATTGCTTATGTCCGTGGTGGATATCCGCAGATATTAAGCGTTGATTCCGGATGACGCGGGTCCAATGAGGAACTTCAGTGAGCAAAGAGACCCTAATACAGTCCAATATTTATGTGCACCTCCAAAATTGGAGTATCTTAATCCAGGGCACTTTGCTTAAACCAAAATAAGCCACAAAAAAGTATGTGTGAAGGAGTCCTTAGAGTCTGGAGAAGGGTTATTGATCCAGAGATTTAGTCTAATTTGGAGTCAGGAAGGTATCTCCCTAAAATGAGGAACATTATTTCATGTTTTTTTTTTGTCTTTCTATGCTGAAATGAATGGACATATGACTTATTTCAGCCATACAAACTATGTTACAGTGCTACAGTGTATGTGTCAAGAGATTTTCCAATGCATACGGTAAATGTACACCAACAACTTGACGTACTGTAAAAAGAGGCTTGGCTTTTAATGTAATTGGTCTTATTCTCTGTATGTATGTGTAAGGTATGGAAAGATAGTTTTTGAGCCTGTTTGGGGACAAGTTTTTGAGCCTTTTTGGGGACAGAACAAGACAACTTTGTGAAGCTCAAACCGAGCATCAGAATCGAAAGAAAGGGGATTTAAGTGATTTTGAACATGGCATGTTTGTTCATGCCAGACGGGCTGGTTTGAGTATTTCAGAACCTTATGATCCACTGGGATTTTAATACACAACCATCTCTAGGGTTTACAGAGAATGGTCAGAGAAAATATCCAGTATGCAGCAGTTGTGTGGTCTGATAAGTCTCGATTCCAGCCATAACATTAAGATGACTTGGTCAGAATTTGGTGTAAACAACATGAAAGCATGGATCCATCCTGCCTTGTATCAGCGGTTTAGGCTGGTGGTGATGTAATCATGTGGGGGACTTTTTCTTCATCCCCTTTGGGCCCCTTAGTGCCAAGTGAGCATGGTATAAACACTACATCCTATCTGAGTATTGTTACTGACCAAGTCCATCCCTTTATGACCACAGTGGACCCATCTTCTGATGATACTTTCAGCAGGATAATGCCCCATCATCTCATACAAGACAATGAGGTCACTGGACTCCAATGGTCTCCACAGTCACCAGATCTCATCCAATCGATCACCGGTGGGATGTGGTGGAACGGGAGATTCTCAACATGGATGTGCAGCCAACAAATCTCCAGCAACTGTGTGATGTCATCATGTCCATATGGAGGAACTGTGTGATGTCATCATGTCCATATGGAGGAACTGTGTGATGTCATCATGTCCATATGGAGGAACTGTGTGATGTCATCATGTCCATATGGAGGAACTGTGTGATGTCATCATGTCCATATGGAGGAACTGTGTGATGTCATCATGTCCATATGGAGGAACTGTGAGATGTCATTATGTCCATATGGAGCAAGTCGTCCAGCACCTTGTAGAAAGTATGCCACCAAGAATAAAGGCCAAAGGAGGTCCAACCAGGTACTAGGTGTACCTAATAATGTGGCCAGTTAGTGTATATGTAATGCTGTCAGATATGTTGGTGTTCTATAGGTACCAGAAAAAAAAAAAAATAGGTATAACCGCATAAATTTAATTCAGCTATTGCCCCTGTCTAAAATAGAAGCATAGATTTCAATGCTGTCAGCCATCAGTGCCAACAACTAATATGTAACCAGACAAACGAAAGCTTTTGATGACCCAATTGGCAACTGAACGTATTCCTTACAGACCCAGAGTTAGTATCTTTATCCAGATTTACTTAATAGCCCTAAGACTTTAAGTCATTTAAGCCTTCTTCAGAAAGATTTAAGGCCTAGCTTCAATAAGCAGTGCAAAGTCCCACACATCCAGTCAAAAGGCCGGCCTAGGGGAGATGCTGAGATTTACCACTGCTTACTACACCGAGGCTTATCTCTCCTGCTAAAAGTTAGATTATAAATTCTTCACTGTAGAGATAATGGTCAATGCGTGACAAGGTACGAGAAACAGACAGGACGACAAGACCGGTGGAGCTGAATGACCGCACCACTCCTGACCTCAGCAGCTCTCTAAACATACTGTAACCTTCCTTATGAAACAAATATAAGAAATGATACATTGTGTCTTATCGCTCTGCGGTCTTGCATTTGTTAATGGGAGGAATAATACTGAGATTTCATTACATGGAGTTCTCTGCAACCCTGAAAGGTTCTGTATTACATAAACAGCAATGACTCATGTTGTAGCCTTCTGCCATTTGTGAATTTCATGCTGCTATGACTAAATGGTAGACTTGGTAAATAGAACACAGTTCAGAGATGAGTCCATACTGTGCCTGAAAATGTAGTCTCTCGAGGTAGGATGACTGAGACGAGGAAAATATATAAAGATCATTTCCCATTAAAATGATAAAAAAAGAAAGCCTGGAAATGAAATCCTTGAGTTGTCCCTCCCGTGTTTGCTCTAGGCCTTTGTATCTGGCGAGTGCAGGGAGCTGAGAAGTGTTAACTCTCAAAGGTGGCCATATACTTTAGTCAAAAGTATATATTACATTAACACAGGGCAGGAAAAAAAAGCGTAATATGACAGCAGAGGTGAACCACTGAACTAGGGCTACAGCCGCTTCACACCTACTAGTGCTTTATCAGGCCCGATGAAGCACTGGTAGGTGCAAAACGGCTGTAGCCTCAGTTCAGAGGTACACCTCTTCTGTCATATTGTTTCCCCTCCCCCCATGTTAATGTGACTATATGACTCAATAAAGGAAGAAACAACAGTGACCGGTGACTGCTGCTATTGTCCTGCAGTGTTTGCTCTAGGCCTTTGTAGCCTTTAAAGTGTTACCTCTCTAAGGTGGCCATATATTTTTAGTCAAAAGTATATATTACATTATCACGGGGGGGGGGGGGGGGGCAGCAGGGGTGTACCACTGAACTAAGGCCACAGCTGTTTCACACCTACTATCTGGCCTGTGTTAATGTGACTATATGACAGTGACGGGTGAGGGCCGCTATTGTCCTCCAGTGTTTGCTCTAGAGCTTTGCAGCTGGTGAGTGCAGGGACATTAGAAGTGTTCACTCTAAAAGGTGGCCATAAATTTAACTCAAAAGTATATATCAAAATAACACAGGGTTGAAAAAATGAATATGACAGCAGGGGTGTACCGCTGAACTGAGGCTACAGACGTTTCGCACCTACTAGTGCTTTCTCGGGCCTCTCACAGAAAAGCCCAATGAAGCACTAGTAGGTGTGAAACGGCTGTAACCTCAGTTCAGTGGTACACCTCAGCTGTCATATTGCATTTATTTCCTCCCCCTGTGCTAATGTGACTATATTACTCAATAAAAGAAGAAACAACGGTGACCGGTGAGTGCTGCTATTGTCCTGTGGTGTTTGCTCTAGGCCTTTGAAGCTGGTGAGTGCAGGGAGCTGTGAAGTGTTAACTCTTCATATGCCCAGTCTAAAATTCTTATAATAAAGCAATGTTTCAGAAAAACAAGCAGAGCTTCTCATTGGACAGTATATCTGTGTTACATTAAATTATCATATAGATCACCTGAAACAACAACCATAACAGCCTGTATCATTTTGTGGTGCAGCCTACCGGGGGTCGGTCTGGTGTTTCTCCAAGAAGATCTATGGTAATCTCGAGTAGTAGGATAAAAAAATCTGGGGATCCCGAAAGGGATTCTCCGGTGCTTACAGATCTTAAGATGCCTGATCGCGGGAGTCCCGCAGCTGGGGACGCCCGTGATCATGCACGCGGCACCCCGTTTGTAATCAGTCCCCGGAGCGTGTTCGCTATCATAGCTATCACGCCCCCTCCCACAGGCTTGCATTGAGGGGCGGAGCGTGACGTCACATGGGGCGGAGGCGTGACGTCACACGCCGCCGGCCCTGTGGTCGCCTGTAATCAGACCCGGAGCGAACACGCTCCGGGGACTGATTACAAACGAGGTGCCACGTGCATGATCATGGGCGTCCCCAGCTGCGGGACTCCCGCGATCAGGCATCTTATCCACTATCCTTTGGATAGGGGATAAGATGTGTAAGCACCGGAGAACCCCTTTAACACTACACGCTTCAAATATGGATATTCAGATCGATAAGTCTAATCAAAATCTGTGGCTTATTAGCCGTTACAGATGCATTTCGAGACCCACACTGTCTCTTTTTCAATAAACAATGGCATATTATATGGAGATAGGGCTGGTCATGCAGGCCGCCCTCTTTATTCAGTTCCATAGGTGATATGGAAATAGTCAAGCAGCCATCTTCTTTCTCTACCTAGAGGTGGCAGCAGCAAAATGCCTTGCAGGGAGGGATAAGGACGCTTTCACATCACAAATGTCAAAATGAGATGCTGATGTATACGAGCACAGGCAGGCACAGGTCTCATTAATTTTAATGGCCCAAATTTTGTCAATTAGTAACTATGTTTGGGTCATTTCCCAAACTAAGACAGGTTTTGACTTGAACTCAAAAGTGTAGTGAGTTTGAATGTATACGTCGACCTGACTAGTTGGCTATGTTTTAAGCCATTCAAGTTAATGGGGCCTATGCCTGTCCATGCTCGTATATGTCAGGTTGACGCTATATACTTACCACAGAGGGTAAGCTAGAGTGGATAGCTGCTAACAAAGTAAAGCTCTTTCTCTGGCTGACTTGGCCAAGCCTCACACGTGAACCTGGACTATAAAATTGCATCCATATTATTTACTGCCTCAAGCCCTGCACAAGCCCTACATAATGCATGAAAAGAAATGTAAAACCTTAAGTACTAAACATAAGAAGGTGTCAGTGCAAAAGAACAGCATACAAATGCTAAACAACAGTACCGTGATTCAAAGCAAAGTTAAAGAAATGCTAAACAGACCTCAAGTACTGCAAACGAGCCGAGTATTAAGTAGCTGCAGTGCTTGAGCTGGGAGCAGAAAAAGGAATGTTTATATGACTATATAAAATGAGGCAAACATCTATTAATGATTAAAACATTTGACCATTTCGCCAATCATTATATTTCAAAAAGATTTGCGATGACCAACGGCAAATGACTGTCTGCCAAAAAAGAGATCTGTCATGTGTTCGACTGAATCTAGATGTTTATAGCATGGTTGGCCAACTATAGTTGATAATATGACACTTTGCACAAATGCTTAAAGGGGTACTCCGCCCCTAGACATCTTATCCCCTATCCAAAGGACGCCCCTCAATGCATGTCTAAGGGAGGGGGCGTGACGGCATTTCTAATCATTTATGAAATGGAATTGTTAATGCATCGATACACAAGCCATCAATCATTCATTTTTCTAATTGTCACACATGAGAAAGTCAATTGAACCTTCCATCACTAACTACACCAGTGATCAATAAATACAATGTCTCTGTATAATATATAAACAAGCTTTGGAGAATGCCTTCAAAGTCACGACATTATTAGAGGTAGTCTGCCTCCCACACTCATTAGAAATGATCGATCAGAGATATTGACGTCCAATCCTATGTATGATCTGGGAAAATTTGCCAGCATCCTATGTCGGCCTATTCAACACCATCAAAATGTTCACATGAAATTATTGCTATTGGTCATGGATCTCACGTTTGCAATTATACCTTTCATTACTAAATTTACATTCTTTATGATACACACAAAATGAGTCGCCAGAAGTGCAGGGCGAAGTGCAGGGCTCCTCCGGGTAATATAGAATGACCGGGCTCATGCAAAGTCAGAGGTGAAATCGTAATGGCTGCCCTAATTTGGCACAAATTGGATTCAGTCCAAATGTTACAAAATTTGGACCAAATTTTTAGACATTCTTTACCAGATTTGTTTTGTCCCTGCTCCTGTAAATTGGGTGGTTGTGGGGTAAGCGGAAGATCTTGTATACATCACAGTTTTCTCTTACAACATATGCTGGGTTGGGCTCTCTGCACTCGGCCCGGCCACTCAGTGTACTGCACAGAAGCAGGGACTCCTAGCCTTGACAAGAGTCCCTGCTCCTGTACATACTTTGCATGGGCAATTAGAATTGGGACCCAAATCCAAAACAAATCTTGCAATCAGATTTTCCAAATAAGACCTGAAACGGATCTCAAAAGATTTGCTCATCTCTAGTCATTAACTAAGGAGACTTCCCACAAATCGGGATAAGGATGCAGTTTATCACTGTACTGTATATTTTTAATATATCATGAATAAAGCCATTCACTAAAAAGTCCTCCAGTACATGAATTTTATATGGTGGAATATTGATTTTCGTGTCCGTAAATGTAAAGATAATGAATAACAATCTGACCATAAGGCTGGTCACAGATGAAAGGAATATAGGCACATGATTTACTGGAACAAACCCCAACTCTCCCCATTTTAATAGTAACAAAGACCCTATATAGCTGCTAGCGCAAGTTGGATCATGCAGCCACCACACAGGCATAAATATTTGTATTATGCTCAATTAAAACCAGCCTTAAAGAGTACCTGTCACTAAATAAACTTTTCTAAACTAACTCAGGCTATGTTCCCTAACTATTCTTAACACCCCTCCCACCCTTAGAAAAAAATTCAGAGCTTTTAAAAGCTCTGTATCTTACATTTATTCTTGCTCACATAGTGAAATCTCCCAACAGGAAAAGGTGGGCATTTCCCAGCAGACATGACTTCAGTAAAGCCTGTTGAGAGACAACTTCTGCCCTCACATAGTTGCAGCACTGTGATAAATAGAAGACCTCAGGCTCTGTGCAGCTTCTTTCAGTCTGTGTATCTTTCAGTAAGGCTCTGTTCAGCTTTAAGTCTGTGCAGCTGCCTTCAGTGATGCTCTTTGCAGCTGTCAATCAAGCACAGTGCAGAGAAAAACTTCCAGAGTTTGGTCTCCTGCCATTACAAGCAGGAGACCAAAATCTGACATTTTGACCAGATGGAATGTGTTATGGCCAAGAAGGGAGACCCCCTGGTGGCCAGAAGTATACAGCAGAAAAACTAACATTTTTTATGGAAGCCAATTACTAAAGTTATTTCTTTGGCACAAGGAATCAAATATAAAAATTATGTTTAATGTCAGTGCCCATTTAAGGGGCCCATACACCTCAGACTTAGGTAATCTGAACCCTCAGATGGTAAGCCCAGCTGACTCTATGACTCTATCATGTGTTTGGGGTGTCCTGGCTCTTCCCGATGGATGATGTTGGGGGAAGGAAGAACTGGGCATGTCGAATTTCAATGCCTGACCCATTTATTCTTAATGGAGACCGTGTCTGGTAGTGACTTATTCTCATATCCCCACTCACAACAGGAGCAATGACTGTAAGCCAAATAAATATATAGAGCTGAAAACTATTAAGGGTTTATGGTCCCCTTCATCTGACAGCACTATTTGTGGCTAAAAGCTGCAAACACAGTTGGATAGCTGTTAGGGAACAAAAGCACAGTGTACCTTTACAGGAGCTGATAGTTGCCAAACGTAAATATTCTTCTTTGAATTTCTCAACTAAGTGTCAAGGAGGTGGAGCTGAGCTGCTTAATTGCAACAGTCTTGCTTTTCTTTACCTTCCTGCCTTTTAATGACTGACATACAGGGCATACCTCAGTAAAGAAGGGGCTTGGAGCTGAGGGTGAGCAAGGAGGCGTGCCAGGCTGGGGCACTTAAGCAGCTCAGCTCCACCTCCTTGACACTTGGCAGAGTAAAAAAGGTGATTTTATAGGTTTGGCGACGACCATCAGCTCTAGGGAAGGTAGTTAGCTTTTAAACCCAAACAACTATCCAGTTGTGTCTGCAGCAAATACAGCTGAGAGATTCCTATTAACAGATAGGGAGGTCAGCTGCTGCCAGACTCTTCTTCTTCAGAACAAAAGGATTAGGTTAGACGGTCCCACAGAGATCTGCAAGTTCTTCTGACACGCTAGACGCCTTTCAGAAGAACTTACAGATCTCGGTGGGACCGTCTAACCATCATCTCGAACAGATGATGTCTGGAGGAAAAGAATCAGACATGTTGACGGTGGGACATCAAACCATCAACTCCAACAAATGTGGAAAGAGTTATGGCCACTAGGTAAAGGGTGGAAAGTGTTATGGCCACTAGGATTATGGCCACTAGGTAAGCATATAAATCTATGCATATTCACTTGTTTTTTTCGCATGTAGATGAGATATAAATAAGTGTGTACATGAGTGCATACTGAACGTGTATCATCCAAAAATCCAGAATTTTCAATAATCAGGCTCTTTCCAAGGATGACAGATTATCAGAATTGTACTATATTTCCAATATGATCCCATTTTTTAATGAAACAGCTGTAATCTATAGAATACTTTACATCTTGAAATGGAGTAATTGTATACCGAGCGAATCAAATTGTATCCAACTGAAATGTGAAATTGTATGTTATGATCATTTTTATTTCCCACGATTGGCTATTAATCACACGCGGCTACAACTTAATAAAATGCTGGGTAGTCATTTACAGGAATACAATGTTCCTATTGATTATGTATCACAGGGGGTCATTCTTCAAATATTCAGGACTACGGAGACCAAAAGGTAAAAGCAATGATGAAATCCTGGAACTTGATTTATAGAGTCGGACGTTTATTATGGACACTGCTGTTAATTCCATTAGGTGAAGTTCAGTCTATCAGCCCTAGTTTTACAAAATTCAGTATGATGTCCACTCAAGGTATGGCTGTCAGTAAAAAAATAAAATAAAATAAATTGTTTGTAATCTATATTGTATGGGGTTCATATTACCAGCATCACTTAATGTAATCATGTAATCTTTTTTTTATTTTTTATTAATTTTATATTATATTGTTATTACCAATGTATTACATGATGACCACAAATGGACAACAATGTGATTCTTGAAGGATCTGGGCTAGGTTGACTATACTTCCCGTTTTAAACAAGACAATTATTATTATTTTTTTTTTAGACATTTTTAATTATAATGTCGATTTTGTCCCAAAACAGAACACAATTTACATTTCTGCATTCTAACGCCACGCCTGAGGACATGAGGAGGATGACACCAGGAGAGAGTGAGCCCTGACTCTGGAGCTGGCACCGGGATAATAACTAAACAACCACCATCAACAGCTTCAGTGCTCCACTGCTCCTGCGATCTGGGGCCCAGCCATAGCACTAGGTCGCGATCCAGGACCGGAGGAGCAGTGGAGCTCCAAAGCAGTGAGACAGTATTGCTGAGCAGCTATAGACAGTATGTCTGTGGGGGCTGCCAACCTACTGCTATATATGGGGGCATAGGAGTGAGGGAGCCTACAACTACAGAGGGGGCTAAAACAATTTATAGGGACAGTATAGGGGCCTACAACTATATGAGAGCAGTATATGTGTCTATATATAGAGGCCTACAAATATATTTGGTGGTGGCATAGGGGCTTACAACTATATAGTGGCACAGAGGGGGCATATTACTATGAATGGGGGCAGTAAAGGTGTCTTCAACTATATATAGAGGCAGTATAGGGGCCTACAAATATATATCGAGGCCTTTAACGGCCTACAACTATATATGGTGGCGGTATAGGGGCAAACACTTATATATGGGGGTAGTATAGGGGCCTACAACTATAAAGTGGCCCAGAGGGGGCATATTACTATAAATAGGGGCAGTATATGTGTCTACAACTATATATAGAGGCAGTATAGGGGCCTACAAATATATTTGGTGGTGGTATAGGGGCCAACACTTATATATGGGGGTAGTATAGGGGCTTACAACTATATAGTGGCAAAGAAGGGGCATATTACTATAAATGGGGGCAGTATATGTGTCTTCAACTATATATAGAGGTAGTATAGGGGCCTACAACTATATGTGGAGGCATTTAAGGTCTACAACTATACATGGGTGCCGTATAGGTGTCTTTAACAATATATGGGGGCAGTGTGTGGGCTTACAAATATATATAAACCTGTCCCAAGTTTTTACTATCCCAATGTCCATTTTTATATTAAGGAAATATGGCAGAAATACAGCCTAACCTGGGAGGAACATGCATGTGTATTTCTAAGGTTACCTCTGTTTGCGTATATAACAAAAAAAAAAAAGTAGACTAAACTTACATAGACAAGATAAGATTATGTAAGCAAATACATTTTGGGATGACATATGAATAATATCAGTGGGACATTATCTGAACTGTGTAAAACTGGCACTGACAATTTTATGAGCTATATTCTACAAAATGTCTTGACTCTTAAGTTGACGAAGGCCTAAAATTTATATTAAAGGGGTATTCCAATGAAATTTTTTTTTTCATATCAACTGGCTCCAGAAAGTTAAACAGGTTGTGAATTACGTCCATTAAAAAAATATTAATCCTACCAGTACTTATCAGTTTCTGAAGTTGAGTTGTTCTTTTCTTTCTGACAACAATCCTCTCTGCTGACACCTCTGTCTGTTTCAGGAACTGTCCAGAGTAGGAGCAAATCCCCATAGCAAACCTCTCCTGCTCTAGACAGTTCCCGAGACAGAGGTGTCAGCAGAGAGCACTGTGGTCAGACAGAAAAGAACAACTCAACTTCAGCAGCTCATAAATACTGGTAGGCTTAAGATTTTTTTATAGAAATAATTTACAAATCTGTTTAACTTTCTGGAGCCAGTTGATATGACAAAAATTGTTTTTCCGTGGAATACAAAATAGGAATAGTAAATAGTAAAAATAGGAAAAGTACTGAATAAACTTCACTTCCGCGTCCCTGCCTCTTACTGCCATTTGCTGTGAACCTCTTCTGCTCTGGACAGAGGTGGCAGCAGAGAGAACTGTGGTCAGAATGTGAAGAACTACACAACTTCCTCTGGATTAAAGTCTGTAGTGAAATATAATGCATTCCCTATCCAAAGGATAGAGGATAAGTTATATATCACTGGGGGTCTGACCGGTGCCCCCCCCCACGATCTCCTGAAAGGGGCTCCGGTAGTCTGCTGGAGGGGGTGTGTGCCTACACCTGCACGGAGCAGCGGCCGATACGTCCCCTTCATGTATACCATAGAGATACATGGAAAGGCTGCTTCCGGCAGACTGATGGGTCCCCGTTTAGGAGATCACAGGGGGTCCCTGTGGCCAAACCCCCCACGATCTGTAATTTATTCCCTATCCTTTGGATAGGGGATAAGTTATATTTCACTGCACTACTCATTTAGAATGTAAGGATTAAGATTTTTATTTGGATGTAATTTACAAACCTGTATAACTTGTTGATTTTAATTTTTTTCCCTAAAGAGTACCCCTTTAATCCTGTTATTTGAGAGACCACTGTATACGACTACATGTATTATTTGAGAGACCACTGTATACATATGCATGACTTCATGCACTGATAGCAGCATTACATAAATGAGCAGATATTGCGTCAGCAATCCATCATGTCCTGTGTCGAGGGCCCCGCTATATGGTACCATACCAGCAGCTTGTCTTGTTACATATCAAAACTTGTATACTTTACTGTACAGAAGTTGTGATTTGTAGGAAGACAAGCTGCTGGTCTGACGTGCTCCGCCAGTTATGTTATCTTCTCTGATAGCTGTACTGTACATTCCATTTTGGGACTTTAAAAATAAGCAAATATTCTAGAGAACAACATGCATCATTGTGGTTACAGATAAACTATTACTGAGACAAACCCTTTTAAAGGAGTACTCCGGCGCTAAGACATCTTATCCCCTATCCAAAGGATAAGATGCCTGATTGTGGGGGTCCCGCCGCTGGGGACCCCCGTGATTTTTCATGCAGCACTCAATTACCATCAGGCCCCGGAACATGTTCGCTCCGGGTCTGATGACTGCCGATCACAGGATATTTTGCATATTTTCATATTTTCCCATTTAACAGCAAAATAAATAAATAAATAACACAGAGCACAGGGTCCGGCACTGTCACTATATATAATGCACTTTTGTCCCTACTAATATGCTTAGCTGTGTAGATGTGGAGTGTGAACAAATGCTTCTGAACGCATAGAACACTAGACGGACAATAGCTTCACAATAAAGAGAGGAACGGAGCACTCACCCTGTAACCTGACTGCAGCGGAGCATCTGGAATCACAACAACGGGGGAATTCAGGTGTCGGGCTGCGGACCGTATCGCACCGTTTAGTGCTTTGTCAGGCAACGACCCGTTTCGCCCGTTAGGGCGGCCTGAGGGGCCTAATGAGGCACCTAACGGTGCAAGATGTTCCGTGGCCAGACGCCTGAACTCCCCCGTTACAATCTACCGCCTCTCTGCTCTTTCACCGAGAGTGCCCCGTTACTCTCTTTATTGTGAAGCTAAGTAAATAAATACATCTATAAAATATATAAAAGAAATAAACATGACCCTGTCCGCCTGTCATAAATCATCCATATCGTGTAAAGCTCAAGAAACAAATTACTGTGATGTCCCACTACAGGTACACGTTCATGTACTACCTGTAGGCCCTGTCAGGGTGAGTCCCTCAGTGACCTGGGGGCTCCCCTGCAGGGACTCCCCTTGTTCTCTTGTTAATTTATTAAATGTGGTATGTGTATCTTTAAGAGAATAGATAGGATCCTAATGTCTAGATAGTATACAGGGCCTGTGGAGGACTCAAGGACCTGTGTGAGTAATCCTGTCACATGTTATGTAGTTATATGATTTGTTACAACCATAGGCGTGCGCACGGGTTGTGCCAGGTGTGCCCAGGCACACCCTAATCAAGCCCAGGGGGGCATCCGAGGCCACTACTGAGCAGCCCGCAGAGGACCTCCCCGTCACAATCGGGACATCCCTGTGTCACAAAAGATCTTTTCGGGACACAAGGATGTCCCGGTTACCTTTCTACAGCGGCCCCCGCGTTAACTTTAAAAACACAGGGGGCGCCGGGAAGTAGCGCATGCAGGGATGTCATTGACGTGTCAAGTGACCAACACAAGCTGCCAGCACGTCATCTTCAGTGTTCCGACCACCGCTCCTCCAGTCCCGGGACCTACTGCTATGGTCTATAGGCCATAGCAGAAGATCGTGACCCCGGACCAGTGGTCGGAACACTGAAGTGGGGCAGTACACAGACATACAGCCTCCAGCCATACACTGTATATGGCTGAAGGCTGTATGTCTGTGGGGAATATACTGCACCTAATGTGGGGAGCAATACTGCATCTAATGTGGGGGAAATATAATGCACCTAAAATGGGGGAACTATACTGCACCTAATGTGGGGGAACTGTACTGCACCTAATGTGGAGAGATATACTGCAACTAATGAGGAGAAAACTATACTGCACCTAATGTGGGGAGCTATACTGCACCTAATGTGGGGGACTATACTGAACCTAATGTGGGGGACTATACTGCACCTAATGTGGGGGACTACTGTATACTGCACCTAATGTGGGGAACTATACTGCACCTAATGTGGGGAACTATACTGCACCTAATGTGGGGAACTATACTGCACCTAATGTGGGGGAACTATACTGCACCTAATGTAGGGGAACTGTACTGCACATAATGTGGGGAACTATACTACACCTAATGTGGGGGAACTGTACTGCACTTAATGTGGGGGAACTGTACTGGTGCAGTACAGTTCCCCCACATTAGGTGCAGTACAGTTCCCCCACATTAGATGCAGTACAGTTCCCCCTCATTAGGTGCAGTACAGTTCCGCTTCACTAGGTGCAGTACAGTTCCCCCACATTAGGTGGCACCTAATGTGGGGGAACTGAACTGCACCTAATGTGGGGGAACTGTACTGCCAACCTAATGTGGGGGAACTGTACTGCCAACCTAATGTGGGGGAACTGTACTGCAAATCTAATGTGGGGGAACTGTACTACCAACCTAATGTGCGAGGACTTATACTGCCAACCTATTGTGTGGGGACTTATACTTCCAACCTAATGTGGGGGGACGTATACTGCCAACCTAATGTGGGGGGGACTTATACTGCACCTAATGTGGGGGGACTAATACTGCACCTAATGTGGGAGAACTATACTGCACCTAATGTGGGGGACCTATACTGCATCTAATGTGGGGGGGACTTATACTGCACCTAATGTGGGGGAACTATACTGCACCCAATGTGGGGGAACTATACTGCACCTAATGTGGGGGAACTATACTAACTGCGTGTATGTGTGCGTATATATATATATATATATATATATATATATATGCACGCGCGTGGCGTGAGTTTGTGCTTTAGGGTGCACACCTTAATGCAATAGGCTGCGCACGCCTATGGTTACAACATGTTCTCCCAGAGAGCACCAGCTTAACCTATGACCCACAGCTTGACCAATGGGCTTTAGTCCAGCCCCCTCACTATATAAAGTGGTCGGACATAGCAGTAACATCCAAGTCTTTGCTGAAGCAGCTACCAGAGGCCTTAGAGACCAGTGTTCAGCATCTGGAGTACCACAACGCTACTCTCCAGTAAGTCTACAAGTCTATGTCTGCTGTCACTGAAGTTAGTCAAGTCCTGCACATAGTACAAGTCAAGTCTAAATTACAAGTCAAAGTCAAGTTTATTACAAGTATTGGTCCAGCAAGCTGCGATGTCCTCTGGGTACTGGCCACCTCTCTGGGAATTCTGGCCATAGCTGTAAAGATAATTACACCTGTCTTCTAGTCAGTAAAGCCTCCGTTTACCCTCCACTGGTTGTGGACTCTTTATTTGCTACTAGCCCGTGGGATAGCAGAGAATCCAGGCGTGTGGTGTTCGGGAACCCGAAAATCACACTGGCGTCACGAACACATAGGGGTTAATACCATCCGACCCCCGGGGTTAATAACATCTGATCCCAACACTCATCACTGCAACACCCGTGGCCCTGCCACTCACAACAATGGCACACCACATTACAATCTGTAGACAAGGTAGTACAGAGTCTCTGCTTTGATCTCCCACTTTTATCCTTCCCTACCGGGTGTGTGCTTGCTTGTGGCGCTCAGGGTGGTTCTATCCAACATATTTGGGTGACGTGTCCGGCCCTTGCCTCCTTCTGGTCTCAGGTCCTGGATGTGATATACCGACTGACACATGTACACCAACCCCTGGAACCAAAACCCCCTCTTACTGTCCATCTTTCCTTCACCATTATCGTGGTGGACCGGTACTCTTCTTCGCTTTCTCCTTCTTGCTGCTAGGTCAGTTACTCCAAGACTGTGGAGATCTACTCTCCCCCCTACCCTGGCTCCACGAAATTGCACGACTCCACAAAATGGAGGAACTGCAAGCTGATTCTATACGAAATGTAGACAAACATTATAAAATCTGGTCCCCATGGCTCCAGTTTATTTCATCTCCTGATTTTAGGGACTTATATTCCCAGTAGAGTCATTAACACTGCAAAGTGACTCCTTCCTGACATGTCCAGCCTATCATTTGCTCTTATCCTTGCCCAGTCTCCGCCTCTGTGGCCCGAGAGACAAGACTGATCCTAATGGTGAGTTATTCTTGTGCTTAATCTGCGCTTTCTCTCCTCTTTCCTTTCCTTTATTCCTTCTTCTTGCCCTTCCTCTCCTTGTTTTCCCTTGTTTTCTACCTACTTTTCTGTCTTTTCATCTCCTTTCTTCCCTTCTCCCAATAATTTTTTAAATATATACAGGGATGTGGAAATCCTATAGCCCGACGCCCGGGACAAGTAGTTTTGGGCGCCGGGCAGGTGAATTGTTTATAGATTTAGCCCTGTATCGGGCTAGCAGGGAGAGACAGACTTCCCTCTTATTTTTCATTAATGCCGGTGTGAGGTGCAGGAGCCGATACAAGTCTATACCTCACACCAGCTCTGAGTGTATGGAGGGGGCGGCGGCCTCCAGCTGACTGCAGAGCCCCCTTATCTCCCCTCCCGGAGGATGGAGGATGCAGCTCAGAAGACACAGCAGGGTGAGAGAGAGGACGTAGACAGCCCCGTGCACAGCTCCATCCCCCGCACACAGCTCTATCCCTCCCCCTGCCCCTCTGTCTCCACAGGACCTAATCCACCACGGGGAGGTTGCTTGTTTGCACGGGGAAAACACAGAGCAGGGGGGGGGGGGGCGGTGAGGGGGAGGACGGAAATCTCACCTCACACCGGCCGGGACTATAGCTCTGATGTCCACTCATGGCGGCTCAGGTGAGGAGGCCGAGAATGCAGGCGGCGGCAGGAAGGGTGGTTGTATATGTATGGTGTGAGTGTATGTGTGATGTGTGTAATGTATGATGGGGGGGGCAGCGGCAGGTGTATGTATGATGTGTGCATATGTATGGTGTATATCAGTGTTTCCCAACCAGAGAGCCTCCAGCTGTTGCAAAACTACAACTCCCAGCATGCCCTGGGCATGCTGGGAGTTGTAGTTTTGCAACAGCTGGAGGCACCCTGGTTGGGAAACACTGGTGGATATGTATGGTGTGAGTGTATGTGTGTATGATGTCTATGTGTGATGTGTATGTAATGTATGATGTGTGTATGATGTCTAAGTGTGATGTGTATGTGATGTATGATGTGGGGTGGGCAGCGGCAGGTGTATGTATGATGTGTGCATATGTATGGTGTATATGTATGGTGTGAGTGTATGTGTGTATGTAATGTATGATGTGGGGGGGGGGGGCAGTGGCGGATGTGTGTATGTATGATGTGTGCATATGTATGGTGTATATGTATGGTGTGAGTGTATGTGTGTATGTAATGTATGATGTGGGGGGGGGCAGTGGCGGGTGTGTGTATGTATGATGTGTGCATATGTATGGTGTATATGTATGGTGTGAGTGTATGTGTGTATGTAATGTATGATGTGGGGAGGGGGGCAGTGGCGGGTGTGTGTATGTATGATGTGTGCATATGTATGGTGTATATGTATGGTGTGAGTGTATGTGTGTATGTAATGTATGATGTGGGGGGGGGCAGTGGCGGGTGTGTGTATGTATGATGTGTGCATATGTATGGTGTATATGTATGGTGTGAGTGTATGTGTGTATGTAATGTATGATGTGGGGAGGGGGGCAGTGGCGGGTGTGTGTATGTATGATGTGTGCATATGTATGGTGTATATGTATGGTGTGAGTGTATGTGTGTATGTAATGTATGATGTGGGGGGGGGCAGTGGCGGGTGTGTGTATGTATGATGTGTGCATATGTATGGTGTATATGTATGGTGTGAGTGCATGTGTGTATGTAATGTATGATGTGGGGGGGGGCAGTGGCGGGTGTGTGTATGTATGATGTGTGCATATGTATGGTGTATATGTATGGTGTGAGTGTATGTGTGTATGTAATGTATGATGTGGGGAGGGGGGCAGTGGCGGGTGGGTGTATGTATGATGTGTGCATATGTATGGTGTATATGTATGGTGTGAGTGTATGTGTGTATGATGTATGTGTGTATGTAATGTATGATGTGGGGGGGGGCAGTGGCGGGTGTGTGTATGTATGATATGGGGGCAGTGGCTGGTGCATGTATGATGTGTGTATGCAGGAATGTTTTGGATAGGAGCGGACTGTCACATCAGGCATTAGGGCAGTTGTGCCATCTAATTTTATTTATTTTTAGTGGCACCCGCACTAAATTGCACCCCCAGAATCCAGCCCCCTTTATACTCACCTGCCAACCAAGAGTCCCACGGATGCACGCAAACACGCCCAAACCAAAACTACAACTCCCAGCATGTTGCACCATAACCTAAACTGTAGAACTATAAAGTGCAACATGCTGGGAGTTGTAGTTTTGGTTCGGGTCAGCTGCAGAGCTATAGGCTGCATCAGGGCATGCTGGGTGTTGTAGTTACTAACTGTAATTCCCAGTATTCCTTGACACAGACTATGGCTCTGCAGCTGACACAAACCAAAACTACAACTCCCAGCATGTTACACAATAACCTTAACTGTCCTACTATACAGTGCAACCTGCTGCAACACCCACACAACCATAGGCTACATCAGGGCATGCTGGGAGTTGTAGTTATCTAGTAACAAAATGCAACTTCCAGCATTTTCTGACACAAAATGCACCATATAAACTGGAGAAGCAGAACACCCCCCCCCCAGTAACACATAAGTCCCTATTGAGACTGAAAAATAGTGATTAAAACATTTAAAAAAGTGCGTATACATGTGAATAAGCCCCTTTCCTAATAAAAGTTTCCAATTTTCTTTAAATAAAAATAATGTACAAAAATAAACATAAGTGGTATCGCTGCATGTGGAAATGTCCAGACTATTAAAATATAATGTTAATTAAACCGTACGGTGAACGGTGTAAATGTAAAAAATAGTCCAGAATTGCTCATTTTTGGTCTCTTCATATGAGAAATTTTTTATAAGGTGATCAAAAAGTTACATCTAGAGTTTTCTGGGCTTGGCTCGGGCGTAGAAGGAGCTACAGCTCTCCGGCCGCTAATAGCCTGGCATGCTGCGATTGCTGTGGCCGCTATTTAACCATTAGATCGCTGCTGTCAGCAGTGTCTAAAGGGATCTTATATCCATCCCTGGTGGTCTAGTGGGGGCGGGATCAGACTATTTTGGTTGAAATTATTTCATCTACCAGGACAAGTGGATTTTCTTGAGGGACAAGTAGATTGTGTTCCGCTTTAGTCCCTTGGACAAGTAGTTTTTTTTTTTTAAATTTCCACACCCCTGAGATATATCATGGCCCCCCACGTCAGTTCCTATATTCCTGCAATTTGATTGTATGCCTATGACTATTTGTTTTCGATGTACCATACTGATTTCTTTTTGTTGGATTGGCTGTAGTGGGCGATTACCGTATTTATCGGCGTATAACACGCACTTTTTAGGCTAAAATTTTTAGCCTAAAGTCTATGTGCGTGTTATACGCCGATACCGCCCCAGGAAAGGCAGGGGGAGAGAGGCCGTCGCTGCCCGCTTCTCTCCCCCTGCCTTCCCTGGGGTCTAGAGCCCTGCTGCCGGCCCTTCTCACCCCCTGGCTATCGGCGCCGCTGCCCGTTCTGTCCCCCTGACTATCGGTACCGGCGCCGATAGCCAGGGGGAGAGAAGGGGCAGCGGCACCCATTTCCGGCACCGCTGCCCCGTTGCCTCCCCCCATCCCCGGTGGCATAATTACCTGGGTCGGGTCCGCGCTGCTGCAGGCCTCCGGCGTGCGTCCCCTTCGTCATTGCTATGCGCTGCACGGCGCGGCGCATGACATCAGTGCGCCGCGCCATGCATAGCAACAACGCAGGGGACGCACGCCGGAGGCCTGCAGCAGCGCGGACCCGACCCAGGTAATTATGCCACCGGGGATGGGGGAGGCAACGGGGCAGCGGCGCCGGCAATGGGTGCCGCTGCCCCTTCTCTCCCCCTGGCTGTCGGCGCCGCTTCTCTCCCCCTGGCTATTGGCGCCGGCAGTGGGGAGCCGGCACCGATAGTCAGGGGGACAGAACGGGCAGCGGCGCCGATAGCCAGGGGGAGAGAAGGGCCGGCAGCACGGCTCTAGACCCAAGGGAAGGCAGGAGGAGAGAAGCGGGCAGCGACGGCCTCTCTCCCCCTGCCTTTCCTGGGGGTGTATCGGGGTATACAAGCGCACACACGCACCCTCATTTTACCATGGATATTTGGGTAAAAAACTTTTTTTACCCAAATATTCTTGGTAAAATGAGGGTGCGTGTTATAGGCCGGTGCGTGGTATACCCCGATAAATACGGTATTTTAATCACTCTTTGTATTGTTTCTCTTCTTGATTAGTGATGAGCGGCAGGGGCCATATTCAAATTCGTGATATTTCACGAATATATGGACAAATATTTGTCATATATTAGCAAAATTTGCATATTCGTTATATTCGTTTTTTTCGCAAATTTATGCGCATATGCGAAAATATATGCGCATATTCGCGAATATTGAGCCCTTCCTTCTTTAACGGTATAGGGAACTAATGGGCTAGTGCAGTGGTCTCCAACCTGCGGACCTCCAGATGTTGCAAAACTACAACTCCCAGCATGCCCGGACAGCCGTTGGCTGTCCGGGCATGCTGGAGTTGTAGTTTTGCAACATCTGGAGGTCCGCAGGTTGGAGACCACTGCACTAGCCCATTAGTTCCCTAAACCATTAATGGGGTACTCTGGCCCTTAGACATCTTATCCCCTATCCTGACAGCTGTCACGCCCCCTCCCATAGGCTTGCATTGAGGAAGGTGGAGTGTGACATCACACAGGGCGGAGCCATGACGTCACAACACTCCGGCCCCGTGATCGACACGCTCCGGGGACTGATTATAAGGGGGTGCGGCGTGCAAGATCACGGGGTTCCCCAGTGGCGGGACCCCCGCGATCAGGCATCTTATCCCCTATCCTTTGGATAGGGGATAAGATGTCTAAGCGCCGGAGTACCCCTTTAAAGAAGGGAGGGCTCAATATTCGCGAATATGCGCATATGCGCATATCCGAAGAGCAGAGAGGGATGCAGTGATCACTGTGATGTGTACTGTGAACAAAAAAAATATGCGAAAATTGGTAATTGCAAATATTTAGTGCTATATTCGTAATATTCGCGAATTTGCGAATATTCCATATTCGCGATTAAAATTCAAATTGCGAATATTCGCAAGCAACACTATTCTTGATATACCTTCAATAAAACATTTACTTTAAAAAAAAAATAAAGAAAGAAAGAAACATTAAGAAAATGCTATGATCATCCGGGGATGTTCCACAGAGCCCCAGCAAGGAACTGGTTAAGTCTGGTCTGTGAATACATCCCTGGGGCTGGAGCAGAAGAAAACCTATTCTGGCTTGTTTCCGGCTCATACAGGAGCTGCACTATCTGCTCGTCCACAACGCCCTCTTAAGCCATTTCTCTGTCAGAACATCCCCGCAGCTTCTGCAGGCTCCACACACACACACCAGGTCCGGGGTAATCCCATACAGTCCTAACAAAAGGAGCCTTAAAGCAATGCAAAACCTCCCGACAAAGTGCCTTATTGTTCATACAGGACACTGGTCTTAAAAGAGCATTTACAATGCAAGACAGTAGAGCGCTGTATCGCCTTGGAAAATCGTATCAAATGTTGTGTACGTCCCATTGATCTGTGTGCACTCTCTTGTATGTCTGGGTTCACATTGAGGAAACTATGGGGGAGATTTATCAAAACCTGTGCAGAGGAAGAGTGGTGCAGTTGCCCATAGCAACCAATCAGATTGCTTCTTTTATTTTAAAAGAGGCCTGTGGAAAATGAAAGAAGCGATCTGATTGGTTGCTATGGGCAACTGCACCACTCTTCCTCTACACAGGTTTTTGATAAATCTCCCCCATAGGCCGGAGATTCCAAGGGCACCCGCTGCCGGCTGAATCAGGACCGCTGCTGAAATTTCGTAGTGTGTACTGCGCACACCGGATTCACGAGCGCCATTTTCCATGCAGAAGTATGCTGGGAAAATAAGCAGTATGAACCTGACCTTAAAAGCTGCGATTACACACAACTTGGGGGAGTGAGAGATTTATCAAAACTTGTGTAGGAGAAAAGTGGAGCAGTTGCCAATAGCAACCATTCGGATTGCTTTTTAAAAATGAAAGAAACAGGTTTTGATAAATCTCGTGTGGTGCTTTTTTTTTTTTTTTTTTTTTTCAACTTGGGAACAAAAAGCCACAAAATGCTTCCTCCTCATTTTGCACTCCAGCACAGTTTTTGTGGATTTGAAGGGGTACTCCGGTGGAAAACTTTTTTTTTTTTTTTTAAATCAACTGGTGCCAGAAAAGTTAAACAGATTTGTAAATTACTTCTATTAAAAAATCGTAATCCTTCCAGTACTTATTAGCTGCTGAATACTACAGAGGAAATTCTTTTCTTTTTGGAACACAGGGCTGTCTGCAGACATCACGAGCACAGTGCTCTCTGCTGACATCTCTGTCCATTTTAGGAACTGTCCAGAGCAGCATATGTTTGCTATGGGGATTTTCTCCTACTCTGGACAGTTCTTAAAATTTGAGGTTAGTGATCTCCAAATTGTGGCCCTCCAGATGTTGCAAAACTACAACTCCCAGCATGCCAAGACAGCTGTGTGCACACATGCGCCGCGACTTTGCAAATATATATGACAGTTTAGGCCCTGAGAAATGACCCCCTAAAAGTTTTCTTCTAGATCAGTGGTCTCTAAACTGTGGCCCTCCAGATGTTGCAAAACTACAACTCCCAGCATGCCTGGCCAGCCAATAGCTGATTTGGGCTTTGATAGATGACCCCCCCCCCCCCCCCCCAAAAAAAAAAAAAAAATGTTCTTCTAGACCAGTGTTTTCCAAGATGTTACAAAACTACAACTCTCAGCATGCCCGGAGAGCCACCGGACGGCATGCTGGGAGTTGTAGTTTTGCAACATCTGGAGGACCAAACTTTGGAGACTACTGTTCTTTGGCTCTTCAGATTGTATTTAGCTGCACCGTTTGGGTCTAGCTGTCTAGCAGTATAGATGTGCTACATGTTCACACTTACCTAAGTGACAGCTTCCAGCAGTAAATGTCTTCTGACCGTTCTTACGGTATTTTTATCCATGAAGCTGAGTCGGTGGAGAATCGCTTAAAATGCAGCTTTTTCAAGCAGGACATTCTATTGTAATACGACACTGATTAACTTCCTTCACAGTATCACATTTTACTAAGGAAAATTCACCCTAGAATGAAAAAAAAAAAAAAAAAAAAAAGTTATTGGATATAAATCCAGTTAACTCCTTCTTGCACAGCTGCGTAACAGAACAGAGTGAGCAATCACCCCGACTTTTTTTGCACTACCTCAGGAGCTGGGACGGGGCTATCTGCAGCGGGCATCACCTTTCAAATACACACTGCTGTAATGCTGGGATTGGAGATAAATACCAGCCCGCCCGTAAACAGGGCTGGTTCCATCTACAGGCAAAATAGGCAGCCGCCTAGAGCGCCCTCTTGATGGGGGCACCGCTCTGCCCGCTGCAAGAACTTTAGTAACCAGCCAGCATCTGAAGCACCCACCGCTCATCCGAACCACCCGCCCAACCAGAACCATCGCTGCGTGAGAAGGAGGTTTGTTACAGTGTATCACCCCAGTAGTAAGGTGGGTCATGTCAAAGGGCGGAGCCAATGGACGGGGTCAAGGGGCGGCAAAATTAGCTTTTGCCTAGGGTGGCAAAAATCCTTGCACTAGTCCTGCCCGTAGATACCGCTAAGTGGTTTTACAGAAGAAAGGGACTCCCCTTAAAAAGGTGTCCATACACCTTCCTTAGATGTCGGTCGTAGCCAAAGGGGTTGTGGTTTCGCAACAGCTGGAGGCATCCTGGTTGGGAAACATTGCCTCATAGATAAGACAAAATTGCGTGAAAAAAATAAATAAAATAAAAAACAATAATGCCACTGTGTCCTAAAAGCGTTAAAGATTCTATGAAGGTGCAATGGTAAAGGGAAGGAATGTGCGGCCCTAAACTCCACTGGCACAACTATCCCTACTCACTTGGAGTATCCGCCCTAGGTAGTGGTACCAAACTGGGCAACAGTCCCTGCCTTAGCTAAGCTATGGGAGAATGGTCAAATTAAGTGGGTCAAAACCAGATGGGCATATCAAGGACAAAATCAAAACAAGTACTGTAGTCAAAGTCAAAGCGGGGGTCAAAAGTGAGGAGGTCACATCAGGAGCACAGATAGATACCAGGGGAGGTCAGTGGCTTGACAGAGGTCAAATACCAAGAGAGAACTTCAGAAGCTAAATCAGTAGACAAGGCAAAGTCCATGGACGACTCTCAGAGAGTCAGAAAACGTGTGATCCAGAAGCAAAAAACGTGTTTAACGCTTAGGAAAGAGAAAACAAGTCACTGGTGTTTGTGACCAGAAGGTCTATATAGATCTGACGTTATTTAGAAACCATAGCACTCCACTACTGAGCCTGATAGTCCTGGTGACCCAGCCCCTTGCTCCAGCACTGAAAAAGATGGAGAAAAAGATGGCCACTGGAATGTGGCCAGATAAGTATGTTACAGAAGGAGCTACAGCTGTTTCTAATGTTTCTACATGGTCTTGTTTGCCTAATATTAGTGCCCTTCACGTTATGTGCACAGAGCATTTCCATTGAGTGATTGCTGAGCCCCATCTCTCAGCTCCCGCTGATGGCTCAACTGGTCTCCTGACTGGATGCTAGAGCCATCGCTCAGAAGAAATCTGGTAAATGGGTACTCCGCCCCTAGACATCTTATTCCCTATCCAAAGTGACCCCCGCTATCACCCTGCTGCACCCGGCATTCGACTAGAGTGTCGGGGGCAGTGCCGGAAGCTCGTGACGTCACGGCCGCGCCCTGCTCGTGATGTCACGGCCATGCCCTCTCAATGCAAGTCTATAGGAGGAGGTGTGACGGCCATCAAGCCCCCTCCCATAGACTTGCATTGAGGGGGCATGGCCAGGACATCACGAGCAGGGCACGGCCATGATGTTACGAGCTTCCAGTGTGCTGCCCCTGACGCTCCACCTCCACCCCACATCGCCAGTCATCCGGCACAGAGTGTACCTGGCTCTGTACACCGGATGTCTGGGGTGCCGCAGCCAAGATCGCGGGGGTCCCCAGCGGCAGGACCCCTGCGATCACACATCTTATCCCCTAACCTTTGGATAGGGGATAAGATATCTAGGGGTGGAGTACCCCTTTAAAGGGGTAGTCCAGTGGTGAAAAACTTATCCCCTATCCTAAGGATAGGGGATAAGTTTGAGATCGCGGGGGGTCCGACCGCTGGGGCCCCCTGCAATCTCTCTGTACAGGGCCCCGGCTCTCCGGCCAGATAGCGGGTGTCGACCCCCGCACGAAGCGGCGGCCGACACGCCCCCTCAATACATCTCAATGGCAGAGTCGGAGATTGCCGAAGGCAGCGCTTCGGCTCTGCCATAGAGTTGTATTGAGGGGGCGTGTCGGCCGCCACTTCGTGCGGAGGTCGACACGCCCCCTTCCCGCGGGCTCTCGGGGCTCCGTACAGGAGTTCGCAGGGGGCCCCAGCGGTCGGACCCCTTGCGATCTGCAACTTATCCCCTATCCTTAAGATAGGGGATAAGTTGTTTACCACTGAGTCACCACTGGACTACTCCTTTAAGCTCTCAATAGAGCCGTCAGCACTACTGCTCAGGCAGGTAATTCTACCAGGCCACACTTTATTTAGGCTCTCTGTCCAGCACAGCACAGCTTCATATCAATCAGCATCACTCTGTTCAGGCAGGAACACCCCCAGATTCAAGGCTCGTTCACGCTGCCGTCATGCTCCGCTAAAGGGAGTTCAATCAAAAAATGATGGGAGTTGACCAGAGACAAAATTACTGCATGTCCAGTATTTTTCTCCACTCAACTCCTTCAAAATAAGGACACCCGGCGGACCCCATGCAAAGTGAATGGGATCTGTCGGTACGAGGTAGTGCCTGTTGTGCTCCAACCCGTTCAGGGTCCATTTTGCATAAAAAAAGGAGCCTAACAGACCCTAAATGGGACGGAGCATAGCGGTAGTGTGAACATTACCTTAGGCAAGCCTACAAACAGCCACGTGCACCAATCAGCTACTATCTGAGCTCCCTGTTAGCATCTGCTATCTTCCTAACAGTAGCATGGCACACAAGGTCTAAATTCTCCATAATGTTTAGCCTCATCCAAATACACTCAAGGTAAGTACAACATACAGTTGCAAGAAAAAGTATGTGAACCTTTTGGAATTATATGGATTTCTGCACAAATTGGTCATAAAATGTGATCTAATCTTCATCTAAGTCACAACAATAGACAATCACAGTCTTCTTAAACTAATAACACACATATAATTAAATGTTACCATGTTTTTATTTAACACACCATGTAAACATTCACAGTGCAGGTGGAAAAAGTATGTGAGCCCCTAGACTAATGACATCTCCAAGATCTAATTGGAGTGAGGTATCATTCAAATGGAGTCCAATCAATGAGATGAGATTGGAGGTGTTGGTTGCAGCTGCCCTGCCCTATAAAAACACCCACCAGTTCTGGGTTTGCTTTTCACAAGAAGCATTGCCTGATGTGAGTGATGCCTCGCACAAAAGAGCTCTCAGAAAACCTACGATTAAGAATTGTTGACTTGAATAAAACTGGAAAGGGTTATAAAAGTATCTGCAAAAGCCTTGCTATTCCTCAGTCCATTGTAAGACAAATTGTCTTTAAATGGAGAAAGTTCAGCACTGCTGCTACTCTAGGAGTGGCCTAGGAGTGGCCATCCTGTAAAGATGACTGCAAGAGCACAGGGCAGACTGCTCAATGAGGTGAAGAAGAATCCTAGAGTGTCTGCTAAAGACATACAAAGTCTCTGGCATATGGTAACATCCCTGTTAGCGAATCTACGAAACGTCAAACACTAAACAAGAATGGATTTCATGGGAGGATACCACAGAGAAAGCCACTGCTGTCCAAAAAAACATTGCTGCACATTTATAGTTTGCACAAGAGCACCTGCATGTTCCACAGCTGTACTGGCAAAATATTCTGTGAACAGATTAAGCCAAAGTTGAGTTGTTTGGAAGAAACACACAACACTATGTGTGGAGAAAAAGAGGCACAGCACACCAACATCAAAACCTCATCCCAACTGTGAAGTATGGTGGTGGGGGCATCATGGTTTGGGTCTGCTTTGCTGTATCAGGGCCTGGACGGATTGCTATCATCAAAGGAAAAATGAATTCTCAAGTTTATCAAGACATTTTGCAGGAGAACTTAAGACCATCTGTGCACCAGCTGAAGCTCAACAGAAGATGGATGTTGCAACAGGACAACAACCCAAAGCATAGAAATAAATCAACAACAGAATGGCTTAAACAGAAGAAAATACACCTTCTGGATTGGCCCAGTCAGAGTCCTGACCTCAACCTGATTGAGATACTGTGGCATGACTTCAAGAAAGCGATTCACACCAGACATCCCAAGAATATTGCTGAACTGAAACTGTTCTGTAAAGAGAAATGGTCAAAAATTAATCCTGACCGTTGTGCACGTCTGATCTGCAACTATAGAAAAGTTTGGTTGAAGTTATTGCTGCTAAAGGAGGTTCAACCAGTTATTAAATCCAAGGGTTTACATACTTTTTCCACCTGCACTGTGAATGTTTACATGGTGTGTTCAATAAAAACATGGTAAGATTTAATTATTTTTGTGTGATTAGTTTAAGCAGACTGTGAGTGTCTATTGCTGTGACTTAGATAAAGATCAGATCATGTTTTATGACCAATTCCAATTTGTCCAGAAAACCATATAATTCCAAAGGGTTCACATACTTTTTCTTGCAACTGTAAATGCAGAATAAACAGACAGATGTTGTGATGTCTGACTCAATAAACAAGTTCAAGCGGGGCCTGGATGTTTTTCTAGAGAGTATAACATTAGAGTTTATGGATATTAGATTTATGGGAAAGGACGTTGATCCAGGGATTTATTCTAATGCCATATTGGGGTTGGGAAGGAATTTTTCATCTGTCATGGGGCAATTGGCATCAGCCTCATGGGGGGTTTTGCCGTCCTCTGGAAAAACACAGTAGGGTTTTTGGTTGAACTCAATTCAATTCTAGTCTTTTTACAACATTACAAACTATGTTACTATATTACTATGTTACTACATGAAATGGGTAGGAAGAATTAAATGGGCACTGAGAGATACAATAGCTTTTGATATGTTATAAAGCATGCAAAAAAATCGGAAAATTTTCAGTATTTCATTCTGAAAAAGCCATTCAAAAAAGTGGCCACACTAGGTGTCCGCCTGCATCCTGGGACACATACCAGTCCTGCAGTGCCCAATGGTCATCGACATGCCATGGACACCATGAGTGTTTGACAGGGCTGCAGGCAGGTCCAGGGCACTCAGAGCAGAGTGAGGGAGAGGAGTCATCACAGTGAGGAGAAGAGAGGGACACGCCCCATGCCTCTGCATGGACAGAAACCTCACTGAGCAAGGACTGCAGGTAAATAAAGGTAATTCTGAGAGAAATATAGGTCACAGACACATACAAAGTATAATTACATGATCAGGGTGAGGGGGGATCTGACAGGTACGCTTTAAGCTAATTTCTCCCAATTTTATATCAATAAACATGAAATTGAAGGGATATGAAATGAAATGAGGGGGAATGGCTATATGAGGGGAACGGGTATGCGGGGATTGGCTATATGAAATGAGGGGATTGGAAATAAAATGGATAGGATTTGTTTAGTATACTGCAATCATATATAGAAATCGCAATATTTACCTTCATAATCGCACATTTTCCCCTAATATACGACCATACGCTGCTGCGTCGCTTCAGCCTCGTACTTATTGTTTGTGGCCACACAACTTTACTCGCTCCTCGCCCCTCTTCGGTTTACGTCTAGAAGTGATGCGAGGTTACAGACAGAGGAACAGAACCGAACAGTCGTGGCAAATGTTTATTTTTTCCATCGCCGAGAGTCAAACACGCTCGCTATTGAAAGCCGTCCATATCCCGTCAGGACCAACATGTTTGAAAATTGTTTTTGCAACTTCTGCATTCTCATTATATTCCCTGGAGAAGAACATTTTCTGTTTTGACAAGATCTCTTTGGCAGTCTTACATTTCCAAGAGTTGGAGAAAGGCAGACGCTGTATAAATATCTGCCTGGGATTCGTCGCTTATCTGCTTTTATTCTTTATGCGCGGAGAAGATTATCGCTATTAATCGTTAATTTACAAACTATTTAAAGGGTCGAGATTCGAGTCTGCGATCAAATTTAGGGGTCGCGGTAACATTCCGTGTAGCTTTTTATAGGAGGTGTAAGGTGACTTTGCATTGACATACTGCCAGGCTCCACTATGAGGGAGACAGGGATGCCAGTCTAGACACTCCGCGGAGTCAGTGTGAAGAGGTCCTAATATCTGGATAATACTGGAAGGACTTCCTACACCACAACCAGATCAAAGCAACGCAACGGACATGAACTTATAATAGCTCAAGCTCAGTGCTATGACTCAGGCCAAGAATTCATATAGCATACAGCAATGGTCTCCAAACCTGCGGACCTCCAGCGATTGCAAAACTACATCTTCCAGCATGCCCGGACAGCCAACGGCTGTCCGGGCATGCTGGGAGATGTAGTTTTGCAACCACTGGAGGTCCACAGGTTTGGACACCACTGGTATAGGGATATGACTCAGACAATGATGGAGGCGGTCTGCTTTCCCTAGAGAAAGTGGTCATAGGTCAGTTCCCAACCTCCGTAGATATAACTAAGATAGGTTAAAGGGGTACTCCACTGGAAAAGATCTGAGGCGTCGGGGTGTGAGATGCAGGATAGATGTTATAGCCCAAGGGGAAGATGTTATTAACCCCTTCTTGTCGTGGTGCCAGGGCGTGATTTATCCTTAACCATCTGAAGCTAAAACCGCTGGTCCTGGGCTAGGAACGGGGGCAATGAAGACACCGATGCCAAGTTACAGACAAACAGTAGCTTTACTGAGGGTAGACAGTCTATGCAGTACAGCCAGTATGCCAGTGACACAGGGGGACCTCACAGGCTTGCTGGGACTTGCAGTAGTTAGACAGACTTTGGTGCAGGCCACGGTGACTAAACAGTAGACTTGACTTGACTGACTTGATGACTGACAATTAGAGGACTTTGGCTTACTTGAGCTGACTTGTGGCTGCAGACTTTAGGCTTGAGGCCTCCAATGCTCCGGACACACACACTGAGACAACTTGACTGCACTGGACCTCAGAAACTGAGAGCAAGGAAAGAGAGAGATTGCAGCCCCTCACCTAGTTTTATAGGGGGGCTGTGCAAGGAGCCCATAGGTCACTTGGGGGAGGGGAGGATCACTTGGTCACTAGTGCCTACTGGGTAACAATCCCATGGTATAACTTTAATCACATGGTACAAACTATTAAAGGTACAATACACTTTATATAGAATAACATATCTGCAATGAGGGTAACACTGTAGGGGGCCCTGGGGACACAGAGGGACTCTGTCTGATAGGGCATGATAAGGGTACAGGGAAACTCCATCTCATACTGGGCCACCACAAACTCCCCCACTTTAATAAAGTCATCCTCGATGTCCAGTCCTGGAGGGCGGAGGACCGGAATGACCACAGGGGTGACAGACAGTTCCTGGGGCATTTCAAATAATGTCCATATCCAGGTCTGAGATAGATGATATCAAAGAGTCCATGTATTATAAAATATCCATACACGCTCTGAACTATATGAAGATTGTTAACTTTATGACTGTTTAGGAACATGACTCTAAGATATTACACATAACAATAGGTACAATGACAACGGATTGGGCTGCCGGAGGCTTTTTACCCAATGCCTAGGCTACTGGGGTCCCTCGGTGGACACACTTCTCCCCAGAACTCTATGTCTATCACTAGACAACTTTAGATTTCTCTTACCTTTTGGTACGTGCACAGTGGGTTAGCAGGAATACCTTCTGGCCAGTAAAGTATCCTGGGTACGTGGACACAAGAAAAATATTAGACATTCTTATAGAAATTTGCATTATAGACAGCTGTGGACTGGTACGACAGTAGATGCTACAGCCCTAATCTAAGTATAGACATATATACATAACTTAAAGGGGTACTCCGGTGGAAAACTTTTTTTTTTTTATTCAACTGGTGCCAGAAAGTTACACAGACATGTAAATTACTTCTATTAAAAAATCTTAATCCTTCCAGTACTTATTAGCTGCTGAATACTACAGAGGAAATTATTTTCTTTTTGGAGCACAGAGCTCTCTGCTGACATCACGAGCACAGTGCTCTCTGCTGACATCTCTGCTGAGTAGGACAAAAACCCCATAGCCTGGACAGTTCCTAAAATGGGCAGAGATATCAGCAGAGAGCACTGTGCTCGTGATGTCAGCAGAGAGCACTGTGTTCCAAAAAGAAAATAATTTCCTCTGTAGTATTCAGCAGCTAATAAGTACTGGAAGGATTAAGATTTTTTAATAGAAGTCGTTTACAAACTGTTTAACTTTCTGGCACGAATTGATTAAAAAAAATGTGGTTTAATGTGGTGTCATTTATCTATGTGTAGCACAGGACTTTATGTGTTACTTTAATCTTTAGAGTTTTGTCCTGGAGGTGAGGTAGTAGCGGCGTCCTTCCTGGACGGATACCTCCTATTAAAATTGCCAGACACAAAACAATGTACATCTTTACTTTTCTGTACAAACAAGTTATTTATATTTGTTACACTGTACCATGACAATTAGATGAAATTAACATAAGTATCCGCATGTGCAACATAGCAAGCAACAAACTAATTACTCTAATAATATGTGCACAAGTGTCCATTGTACCTATAGAGTTCTTGGAAAATAATCTTGGCTAAGAGCCGGGCACACACTTACGCAAATGGTTACCACAAAACTTCTTGACAAGTTCGTCAGGTGCTGTACTTGAACATTACTGTAGAAACCTGAAACAACAAAAGTATCCCTTACACAGAACACAGTTATTCTCTTTGACCAGAATGGTAAGTTACTTGACTGACAAAAGTGCTCCTTAACCCCTTAACGACGCAGGACGTATATTTACATCCTGCGCCGGCTCCCGCTATATGAAGCGGGATCGCGCCGCGATCCTGCATCATATCGCGTCGGTCCCGGCGCTCATCAACGGCCGGGACCCGCGGCTAATACCACACATTGCCGATTGCGGCGATGTGTGGTATTAACCCTTTAGAAGCGGCGGTCAAAGCTGACCACCGCTTCTAAAGTGAAACTGAAAGTGACCCGGCTGCTCAGTCGGGCTGTTCGGGACCACCGCGGTGAAATCGCGGCATCCCGAACAGCTGACCAGACATCGGGAGGGCCCTTACCTGCCTCCTCGGTGTCCAATCGACGAATGACTGCTCCGTGCCTGAGATCCAGGCAGGAGCAGTCAAGCGCCGATAATGCTGATCACAGACGTGTTAATACACGCCAGTGATCAGCATAGGAGATCAGTGTGTGCAGTGTTATAGGTCCCTATGGGACCTATAACACTGCAAAAAAAATGTTTAAAAAAAGTGTTAATAAAAGGTCATTTAACCCCTTCCCTAATAAAAGTTTGAATCACCCCCCTTTTCCCATAAAAAAAATAAAACAGTGTAAAAAATAAAAAATAAACATATGTGGTATCGCCGCGTGCGTAAATGTACGAACTATAAAAATATATCATTAAACCGCACGGTCAATGGCGTATGCGCAAAAAAATTCCAAAGTCCAAAAAAGCGTATTTTGGTCACTTTTTATACCATTAAAAAAATGAATAAAAAGTTATCAAAAAGTCTGATCAAAACAAAAATCATACCGATAAAAACTTCACTTCACGGCGCAAAAAATGAGTCCTCATACCACCCTGTACATGGAAAAATAAAAAAGTTATAGGGGTCAGAAGATGACATTTTTAAACGTATAAATTTTCCTGAATGTAGTTATGATTTTTTCCAGAAGTGCGACAAAATCAAATCTATATAAGTAGGGTATCATTTTAACCATATGGACCTACAGAATAATGATAAGGTGTAATTTTTACCGAAATATGCACTGCGTAGAAACGGAAGCCCCCAAAAGTTACAAAATGGCGTTTTTTTTTTCGATTTTGTCGCACAATTAATTTTTTTTCCATTTCGCCGTGCATTTTTGGGTAAAATTACTAATGTCACTGCAAATTAGAATTGGCGACGCAAAAAATAAGCCATAATATGGATTTTTAGGTGGAAAATTGAAAGGGTTATGATTTTTTAAAAGGTAAGGAGGAAAAAACGAAAGTGCAAAAACGGAAAAACCCTGAGTCCTTAAGGGGTTAATATGGCATCTTTCCATCCAAGCCTCGCCAGTTGGTTTGCTGCCTAGGTTGTGACATGAATCCAGGGCCGCGAGACTGGGCCCCCTCTATGGGGTTGATGTGAGTGTTTAGCGAGACATGGGACAAACAAGACTCTGTGATGGACGGACTCACAGTGACCACCACCTGCACCGCATCAGCTTGCGCCACTGGGGGATGAACAGTTGGTGCTTGGTGGACTGGCCAAACCTCCGCAACAGCTGGAGTAGGCCAAGGCACTTAGGCCAAACCTCCTCAACCACAGGAGTAAGCCAAGGCACAATCTCAGGTTTTAGTGTCCTGTTGCTGCGCCTGTCGCACCTCAAATGGCAGCAGCTTCGGCCCATACTTCTCCATGCCCTAAGCCCTCAGTCCTTCCACAATTTTAGCCACTTAAGACAACAGACTTCGGGGACTGGGGGGCGGTTATGCTCAGGGCTAGGTGGAAGGAGGGGTAGAAAATGTGGCCTCAGCCAGGGTACTCACTTCTGATTCTTCCTTCAGAATTTCGGCCCAGGACCCCCAGGTCCGGTGGTGAGGGGACAGCCTCACCGGCGATTATGCATTTGATGACTTGGATGCGTCCTCCTCTGTGGTTACTGGCCAGTCCTCGTCGTCCTCCGGAAGTGGGACTAGGTGGCAGGCCTCCTCGACCCTGAGGAAAAGACATTGTAGGCGGTCAGCCAGTTCTTGAAACAGCTGCGCCACGACCACAGCAACTTGCTGGGCCTCCGGCACCATCTTGGGACTCTCCACAAGTTCTCCTACTTGCTCGGCCATGTTGCTCCTCTCTGCGCCTTCCAGTATATTGTACAGCTCCAGCAGCGTGGCTCCTTTAATATGGGGCTTCGGGAAAATGTCCGCCGGCCGGAAGTGCATCGGTGGTGCAGCGCTGACTTCCACTCCCCCGGCAACAAGGGGCAGATTCTTCACAGTTCCACTTCGGCAAAAAGACAGCAACATGATTTCCGCGTTGACCAGCGCAGGACATTTTTGCGCGCTTCTCCGGTGCATCTTTAACCCGTTCATGTACAGGCAATGCTGGATAACGTAACATGGCTTCCGTTCTAATTTTGCACATAGTTGTTGCGACTTTAGAAGTTTTCCAAATAACAGGCAGCAAACCTTTCTTCACCTCCCCCTCTATTTTACAAGCACCACGGTTAAAACACATTTCAATGGCAAAGTCCCGTACACTTTTATGGCGCAAAATTCAATCGCATCGGCATGCAAATTTTGCAAACGGAATTGGACACAGTTCAGACTAGGGGGGAGGACTTGTGGCTTGTGGTATATGGCACACCCCCGAATACTGTTCGTGATGCCAAAAAGTTGTGGGGTCGGGGTGTGAGGTGCAGGGTAGATAACCCAAGGGGAAGATGTTATTAACCCCTTCTTGTCGTGACGCCAGGGCGTGGTTTAGCCTTGACCACCCGAAGGAAATACCGCTGGTCCTGGGCTAGGCACGGGAGCAATGAAGACACTGATGCCAAGTTACGGACAAACAGTAGCTTTACTGCGGGTAGACAGATGACACCGTCTATGCAGTACAGCCAATATCCCAAGGAGGTGACCAGTGGCACAGGGGGACCTGACTTTGGTGCAGTCCACGGTGACTAAACAGTAGACTTGACTTGATTGACTTGATGACTGACAATTAGTTGACTTGGGCTTACTTGCAATTGACAGGTGGCTGCAGACTTTAGGCTTGAGGCCTCCAATGCTCCGGACACACACACTGAGACGGCTTGACTGCACTGGACCTCAGGAACTAAGAGAATGGAAAGAGAGAGATTGCAGCCCCTCCCCTAGTTTTATAGGGGGGCTGTGCAAGGAGCCCATAGGTCACTTGGGGGGGGGGGGGTCACCTGGTCACTATTGCCTCCTGGGTAACAATCACATGGTACAAACTATTAAAGGTACAATACACTTTATAAGGAATAACATATCTACAATGGGGTTAACAATGTAGGGGGCCCTGGGGACATAGAGGGACAGGGCAGGAGAAGGATACGGGAAAACACCACACATCTTTTTTTCTTTAAATCAACTGGTGCCAGAATGTTAAACAGATTTGTAAATTATTTCTATTAAAAAATCTTAATCCTTCCAGTACTTATCAGCTGCTGTTATGATCCACAGGAAGTTCTTTTCTTTTTAAATTTCCTTTCTGCCCGACCACAAATGCTCTCTACTGACACCACTGTCCATTTTAGGAACTGTCCAGAGCAGGAGAGGTCTTCTATGGGGATTTGTTCCTACTTTGGACAGTTTCTAAAACGGACAGAGGTGTCAGCAGAGAGCACTGTGGTCAGGCAGAAAGAAAAGAACTTCCTGTGGATCATATACTAGAAGGACTAAGATTTCTTAATAGAAGTAATTTACAAATCTGTTTAACTTTCTTCCACCAGTTGATTAAAAAAATATATATTTTCCAGGGGAGTGCCCCTTTAATATATATGGTGGAGTATCCCTTGGAGTATGATGGAGTACCCCTTTAAGTCTGACATGTCGGGATTGTTTATCAGTAACTGTGAGCATGGATTAAATCCACCGGGGCGCGGGGCTTTGGGGAGGCCCGGATACGGCGATCCGCGAATAGTCATGAACGACAGTAGTAATCCGATGCCTGCAAGAAAAATAAATGTCTTCAGATGCGAGAGCGACTGCAATCCGGAGAGGAGTGTGGGTGGTAAATGGGACGGTAATGAAATAAGCACTGATGTGGTAGGAAACGTGTTGCTGTCATTATATAGGAATATCATTAGGGCAGCGCAGGCCTCGCATGTGTTACCTCAGCAGACCTCGGCCTTGCTGGAAATGAAAAAAAAAAAAGTCTTTCCAGCTAAGGGGCAGATCTAATAAATATTGCTGCTGGTATCCATGTTCCGTGCATGCGAGGGAAATGAAGGCTTCCTGTAATTTGCCATGACTTCACTTTCAATAATACCTTCGGATAAATGGAACTCTGCAGAAACTCTGACTTCCTCCACCTAATTCGCAGTTTATCATATTTTATAGAATGGAAATCGATATCCTTCATCTGTATAGAGGCGGCGATACCTTCCTGTCGCTGGAATGAGGCTCCAAAGATCCTGCCGCAAAAGAGCTTGCACTCTAAGGCAGTTTTTCCCAGGCAGTGGGCCTCCAGCTGTTGCAAAACGACGACTCCCAGCATGCCCGGACAGCCTTCGGCTGTCCGGGCATGCTGGGAGTCGTCGTTTTGCAACAGCTGGAGGCACCCTGGTTGGGAAACCTCTGCTCCAAGGCCTCGTGCACATGGCATATGTAGACGGGAGACGCAGCCACTGCATGTGCATTGGACACTATACTGCACCTTATGCTGTATAGAGCGGAAATATGACATGTGGGTCAGTTCACACAGTGCAGATACGCTGTGGATATTTTGAAGAAGATTTACGTGAGGGATTCCACTGAAAGAATGAACATGTTTCACCTCTGATACCAAGTTGAACCCTCATTCTGTCTCGGGTGTTTGGGTGTCCTCATCTCTTCCTGTGTGTCACAGTCATTAGTGTCCCCTCATCTTCCCCATGTGTGTCACAGCCATGACTGTTCCCTCATCATCACCCATGTGCGTCAGTCATTAGTGTCTCCTATGTGTCAGTTATTACTGTTACCTCCCCCATGTGTCACAGTCATTAGTGTCCCCTCATCTCCCCAATGTGTCACAGTTATTCATGTCCCCT